>NC_091952.1:4344360-4439360 GCF_031021105.1 Erythrolamprus reginae | reverse complement strand
TTCTAAGGCTGGGGAATTCTGGGAATTGATTTCATAATTGCTAGGCCTGGATGGGGAATTCTGGAGTTGGTCCACACCTTATATTTATTAAGGCTGGGGAATTCTGGGAGTTGAAGTCCCCCCACTTCTTGCAAATTCTAACTCGGATTTTGAAGTTACCATCTTCTCCTTGCGGCTGGGTACAATCTTATGTTGCGGCGTGTGAATTCAAAGAAACAACCTTGGAATGTTTCTTTGGAAAAACCGAACCCACGGCTAATTCTTTGCAAGGCCCATTGTCCTAATTGAACAATGGGGTGTTTCCCCGGTAGAACCACCCCATGTAAATCGGGGTGGGTGGGGAATAGGGAAAGGACGGGGTCCGATAAGGTGACACGGCGCCGCTTTGTATTAAATTGTCTGCTCAAGACTAATAGCCCATGTTCGCAATTAGCTTTCTCTGGGAAGGGTTGAAACCCAATTTTAACAGACGTGCAATCAACAGGGGCCTCAGCCAATGAGAAAAGGCAATGGATCCACTCCCTGCCCATTAGCCCAAGACTTTTTGGTGCCTGAAGCTTCCACCCTCATGGGTGGTTAAGGGGCGAAAAAACCCAGAAGAGTAAATTTTGCAGTCCTGGAAGGATGTCTCAACCTCCATTGTCCCTGCAAACCTGACGTTCTAGTAAGTGGCTTAAAATGCTATTGGGTTGCATCAAACCAGCCTTTCAAGGTTTTCTTACTGGGTAAATAATTCTTGGATTGATCGGTTCTCTTGTTTGCAGCCTCGGTGGGAGTTCAGAATAGAGCTAGAAGGGACACTGGAGGTCTTCTAGTCCAACCCCCCTTGTTCTGTCCCAGCACCAAGAATCAGATGCACACCACTGGATTATTATTATTACTATTATTATTATTGTTGTTATTTATTATTTATTATTTATTATTTATTATTTATTATTTATTATTTATTATTTATTATTTATTATTTATTATTTATTATTTATTATTTATTATTTATTATTTATTATTTATTATTTATTATTTATTATTTATTATTTATTATTTATTATTTATTATTTATTATTTATTATTTATTATTTATTATTTATTATTTATTATTTATTATTTATTATTTATTATTTATTATTTATTATTTATTATTTATTATTTATTATTTATTAGATTTGTATGCCGCCCCCTCTCCGTAGACTCGGGGCGGCTTACAGCAACAATAAAAACAATATATGATGACAAATCTAATAGTTAGAACCTAAAATAACAATAATACATTTAAAAAGTCTAAAAAAACAAGAAACCCCAATATATAAAAACATACATACAGTCATATCATACACAAAAAACTACATAGGCAGGGGGAGATGTTTCAGTTCCCCCATGCTTGATGACAGAGGTGGGTTTTAAGGAGTTTAGGAAAGGCAAGGAGGGTGGGGGCAGTTCTAATCTCTGGAGGGAGCTGGTTCCAGAGGGTCGGAGCCGCCACAGAGAAGGCTCTTCCTCTGGGTCCTGCCAAACGACATTGTTTAGTCGACGGGACCTGGAGAAGACCAGCTCTGTGGGACCTAATCGGTCGCTTGGATTAACTAATAAAGGTTTTATTATGTACAAAGTCTTAGGCAGTTTGAGCCTTTTTGCAAAAAAGTTAAATTAGGGATGGCAAACCTATGGCATGGGTGCCACAGGTGCCACAGATGGAGCCATATTTGCTGACACATGAGCCGTTAACCTAGCTCAACTCCAACGTGCCTGTGTGTGCCGGCAAGCAGATTTTTGGCTCGCACAGAGGCTCTGGGAGGGTATTTTTGGCTTCCGAAGAGCCTCTGGGGGATGAGAGAGGGCGTTTTTTACTGTCCCCTGGCTCCAGGGAAGCCTTTGGAGCCTGGGGAGGATAAAACATGAGCCTACTGGGCCCACCAGAAGTTGGGAAACAGACCATTTCCGGCCTCCCCCACCTCTGGGGGGGAGGAAAGCAGTTTTCACCCCTGTCTAGGCATAGAATTATTATTATTATTATTATTTTATTATTTATTAGATTTTTATGCTGCCCCTCTCCGAGACTCGGGATGGCTAACAACAATAATAAAACAGCATATGACAAATCTAATATTTAAAATAATTTAAAAAACCCTTATTAAAAACCAAACATACACACAAACATACCATGCATAAATTGTATAGGCCTGGGGGGGAAAGGAATATCTCAATTTTGGCATGTGCCAAAAATCAGCAAAATCTCACGGGGTGAGAGCACCGTGGTGCAAGATTTTGCTTGCTCACATGGTGTACGCCTGCCCACCAAGTGGGTGCACGTCCATGATGATCCTGGAGGGCGTGCCAGTAGTAGCTGGTAAGTGGAACCAGCGGCGGAAATGAAGATGCTTGCGGCAGCTCCACTGATCGGCGGCTGTCACTTCCTGGATTACTGCTCTCGGCTCGGCTCTCCTTTTTCTCCCTGCTGCTGCTGCGTCTGCGCTCCTTGCTTTTTTCCTCTTTCCTCCTTCCTGGCCTCGGACGAGCTTCCCTCTCTCTTGCCCGACTCCCCTCCAGCCTCACAATGCCACCTCCCACCTGAGGTGCAAGCAGAAGGCGTGAGTGGAAATGGCGCTGGCAGCATTTATGCTTCTGGCAGCACCCATTGACCTAGCTACCCAGCCTGAGGCGGAGGGGACGACCCAGGAAGGAGAGCGCGGGAAACACGAACCAAATAGTCACCCCAGAGAGCAACACTGGTGAGGCTCTAAGTCGAGGACTTAGCAGTTCACATGAATGATGATTGTTCAAGCCACTCCCACCTGGTCACATGGTCAGCAAGCCACTCCTATCAGTCACATTACCATTATTTATTTATTTATTTATTTATTTTGTCCAATACACAATAATACACAATGAAGGTTATAGAGGATATAATAGAGAAGAAATACGAGATATAGGAGAGACTATAGGACAGGGGACGGAAGGCACTCTAGTGTGCTTATGCATGCCCCTTACTGACCTCTTAGGAATCTGGAGAGGTCAACCGTGGACAGTCTAAGGGTAAAATGTTGGGGGTTAAGGGATGATACTACAGAGTCCGGTAATGAGTTCCACGCTTCGACCACCTGATTACTAAAGTCGTATTTTTTACAGTCAAGTTTGGAGCGGTTAATATTAAGCTTGAATCTGTTATGTGCTCTTGTGTTGTTGTGGTTGAAGCTGAAGTAGTCTTTGACAGGCAGGACGTTGCAGCATATGATCTTGCGGGCAATACTTAGATCATGTTTAAGGCGTCGTAGTTCTAAGCTTTCAAGACCCAGGATTGTAAGTCTAGTTTCGTAGGGTATTCTGTTAATACCTTATGAAATTAAGCCATTACCTTACCATTAATCTGCACCGAGTCTACGGAGAGGGGCGGCATACAAATCTAATTAATAATAATAATAATAATAATAATAATAATAATAATAATAAGCCATACCCACAGTGCGGCAGTAAAATTTTTGGCTGCCCATTACTGTGCACATACTTGAGGGGGAGGGAATGGTTGTGGCCAAGTGGGGACACACTAGCATGTACAACCCCTTGTCCTTTTGGCACTCAGATCAAAAAATGTTCACCATCACCGGTCTGGCTTTCCGGCTGGAGTAGGCGTGTAGGATTAGAAAAACCTCCCAGAATCCTCCCAGCTCTGTTATTCTTTCCTTGTGTTGCAAAACATGCAACTGGCCTTCTACAAGGATCGGGAACCACATCTGCTGCGCATCTGTTGGAGTCGAGGCATCGGCATCTGCTACGATCTGCACATTGAAACAGGGTTGCGGCAATGTCATGGAGAATGCTATGGGATCCTGTTTTGTGCTTGTACAGCTTCAGCGACAGCTTTTGACGGAATAAGAGAGTAACGGAGTCGGAAGGGATCCTGGAGGGATTCTACTCCCATCAGGCAGCAGACCTTACAACCATCAACCCAGACAAATGGATGTCCAATCTTTTCACCCACAACTTCTGGTGGCATGCTGTTCCACAGATTAATGGTTCTAACTGTCAGGAAATTTCTCCTTACTTCTAAGTTGCTTTTCTTCTTGTTTAGTTTCCACCCATTGCTGCTTGTTCCGCCCTCAGGTGCTTTGGAGAATAGGTTGACTCCTTCTTCTCTGTGGCAACCTCTAAATATTGGAACACTGCTATCATGTAGGTTGGGTGATTGTTTTCTTTTTATAATAAGGGTTTTTAATTGTTTTTAACATTAGATTTGTACATGATGTATTGTTGTTGTGAGCCGCTCCGAGTCCTCAGAGAGGGGCGGCATACAAATCTAATAAATTATTATTATTAATTATTATTAGGTCTCCGCTGGTTCTTCTTTTCATTACACTAGCCATGCCCTGTTCCCGCAATCATTATTCATATGTTTTAATCTCTATTTCCCTAATCATCTTTGTTGCTCTTCTCTGGACTCTTTCTAGAGTCTCTACATCTTTTTTGAATCGTAGTTACCAAAACTGAATGCAGTACAGTATTCCAAGTGTGGCTTCACCAAGGCATATAATTTAACTCCTTCTTCTTTGTGGCAACCCCTGAGATATTGGAACACTACTATCCTGTCTCCCCTGGTCCTTCTTTTCATTCAACTAACCATGTCCAGTTCCTGCAACCGTTCTTCATATGTTTTAACCTCCAGTCCCCTAATCCTCTTTGTCGCTCTTCTCTGCACTCTTTCTAGAGTCTCAACATCCTTTTTGCATCATAGCGACCAAAACTGAATGCCGTATTCCAAGTGTGGCCTTACCAAGGCCTTATAAAATGGTATTAACAACTCGCATGATAGAAACATAGAAACATAGAAGACTGACGGCAGAAAAAGACCTCATGGTCCATCTAGTCTGCCCTTATACTATTTCCTGTGTTTTATCTTAGGATGGATATATGTTTATCCCAGGCATGTTTAAATTCAGTTACTGTGGATTTACCAACCACGTCTGCTGGAAGTTTGTTCCAAGGTTCTACTACTCTTTCAGTGAAATAATATTTTCTCACGTTGCTTTTGATCTTTCCCCCAACTAACTTCAGATTGTGTCCCCTTGTTCTTGTGTTCATTTTCCTATTAAAAACACTTCCCTCCTGAACCTTATTTAACCCTTTAACATATTTAAATGTGATCTTGATTCTCTCCCTCTGTTAATGCAGCCTAGAACTGTGTTGGCTTTTTTGGCAGCTGCTGCACACGACTGGCTTGTATTTAAGTGGTTGACCCTAAAGCCACCTTCCACACCATTCACTATGAGTGCCCGGCAGAGGTGGCGCTTATGGCCAGGCTGGCCATCCCAAAACATTGGCTTGGTGAAGCTGGCCTGGCCCCGTGTCAAAAGAGGGCCCTAGCCAGAGCGGCCTATGTCTGCCTAACCGAACACAGGGTCCACTAAGCTCAGTGTAACTTACTCCCAAGTAAGTGGGTAGAGCAGCCTTCCCCAGCCAATAGCTTGCTTGCAGCTTACAATAAGTAAAATAATAATTATTAACAGGAATTGGGTGTGTCTAATTGAATGAAAAGAAGGACCAGGGGAGACAGGATAGCAGCCTTCCAATATCTCAAGGGTTGCCACAAAGAAGAGGGGGGTCAATCTATTCTCCAAAGGACCTGAGGGTAGAACAAGAAGCAATGGGTGGAAACTAATAAGAAGAGAAGCAACTTAGAATTAAGGAGAAACTTCCTGAAAGTGAGGACAATTAACCAATGGAACAGCTTGCCTCCAGAAGTTGCGAATGCTCCAACACTGGAAGATTTTAAGAAGATGTTGAATAACCATCTGTCTGAAGTAGCATAGGGTTTCCTGCCTAAGCAGGGGGTTGGACTTGAAGACCTCCCAGGTCCCTTCCAACTCTATTATTATTATTATTATTATTATTATTATTATTATTATTATTATTATTATTATTATTATTATGTCAGTACAACACAGCAAACGAAATCACTATGCTGGATTTCGTATTTCATCACCAGTCGGGCACTTCCCAAGCACCTAGGACTGCGTGATGTAGTGGCGAATTATGTTTGCCGATCCCAGTAAAGCGGCCTTTTGCAATTGACAGATGGAGATTTTGTCAATTCCGATGGTTTTCAAATGTCCACTGAGATCCTTTGGCACTGCGCCCAGCGTGCCAAGTACCACTGGGACCACTTTCCTGGGCTTATGCCAGAGTCGTTGCAGCTCGATTCTGGCATAAGCCAGTGAAAATGGTCCCAGTGGTACTTGGCATGCTGGGCACAGTGCCAAAGGATCTCAGCGGACATTTGAAAACCATTATTATTATTATTATTATTATTATTATTATTATTATTATTATCATTATCATTATTATTATTATTATTAAACTGCATTGGGGGTCAGCGCAACAGAAAACAATTGAGAAGCATTGCATTACATCATCACCCAGCCAAAGTCAACCAAGCTTAAGACTCAAAAGACAACGTACAAAGTTATCTCTGCATGGCCCTGTGGGAATCTGACAATTGAACAGAACACGAGCTCAAATTCAAAGCCCATCAGAGAGCATAAAAGCCAGGCACTTCCAGCATCTCTGCCCTTTCTTCTGCCCAGGATCTCAAGCCACATGATCCTGTTTATCAATAAACCTTATTTCGAAGCAGCTTCCATGTTTTCAGTGTCTTTCTCCTCACTTTGAACTGAAGCCAAAGGGACATTTCAACCAACATATTTTGAAAAGCAACAGCAATAGCATTTTAGACTTATATACCACTTCCTAGGGCTTTTCCAGCCCTCTATAAGCGGTTTACAGAATCAGTCTCATTTGACCCAGGAAGAAAGGAAGGAAGGAAGGAAGGAAGGAAGGAAGGAGGGAGGGAGGGAGGGGGAGGGAGGGAGGGGGAGGGAGGGAGGAAGGAAGAAGGGGGAGGGAGGGGGAGGGAGGGGGGGAGGGGGGAGGGGGGAGGGAGGGAGGGAGGAGGGATGAATAGCAATGGCATTTAGAATCATATACAGCTTCACAGTACTTTTCCAGCCCTCTCTAAGCAGTTTACAGAATCAGCATCTTGCCCCCAACAATCTGGAGAAGGAAGGATGGAAGGATGGAAGGAAGGAAGGAAGGAAGGAAGGAAGGAAGGAAGGAAGGAAGGAAGGATGGAAGGAAGGAAGGAAGGAAGGAAGGAGGCAGGGGGAGGGAAGGAGGGGGAGGGAGGGAGGGGGAGGGAGGGAGGAAGGAAGGAGGGGGAGGGAGGGGGAGGGAGGGGGGGAGGGGGGAGGGGGGAGGGAGGGAGGGAGGAGGGATGAATAGCAATGGCATTTAGAATCATATACAGCTTCACAGTACTTTTCCAGCCCTCTCTAAGCAGTTTACAGAATCAGCATCTTGCCCCCAACAATCTGGAGAAGGAAGGATGGAAGGATGGAAGGAAGGAAGGAAGGAAGGAAGGAAGGAAGGAAGGAAGGAAGGAAGGAAGGATGGAAGGAAGGAAGGAAGGAAGGAAGGAGGCAGGGGGAGGGAAGGAGGGGGAGGGAGGGAGGGGGAGGGAGGGAGGAAGGAAGGAGGGGGAGGGAGGGGGAGGGAGGGGGAGGGAGGGGGAGGGAGGGAGGGAGGGAGGAGGGATGAATAGCAATGGCATTTAGAATCATATACAGCTTCACAGTACTTTTCCAGCCCTCTCTAAGCAGTTTACAGAATCAGCATCTTGCCCCCAACAATCTGGAGAAGGAAGGATGGAAGGAAGGATGGAAGGAAGGAAGGAAGGAAGGAAGGAGGCAGGGGGAGGGAAGGAGGGGGAGGGAGGGAGGAAGGAAGGAGGGGGAGGGAGGGGGAGGGAGGGGGAGGGAGGGGGAGGGAGGGGGGGGAGGGGGGAGGGAGGGAGGGAGGAGGGATGAATAGCAATGGCATTTAGAATCATATACAGCTTCACAGTACTTTTCCAGCCCTCTCTAAGCAGTTTACAGAATCAGCATCTTGCCCCCAACAATCTGGAGAAGGAAGGATGGAAGGATGGAAGGAAGGAAGGAAGGAAGGAAGGAAGGAAGGAAGGAAGGAAGGAAGGATGGAAGGAAGGAAGGAAGGAAGGAAGGAGGCAGGGGGAGGGAAGGAGGGGGAGGGAGGGAGGGGGAGGGAGGGAGGAAGGAAGGAGGGGGAGGGAGGGGGAGGGAGGGGGGGGAGGGGGGAGGGGGGAGGGAGGGAGGGAGGAGGGATGAATAGCAATGGCATTTAGAATCATATACAGCTTCACAGTACTTTTCCAGCCCTCTCTAAGCAGTTTACAGAATCAGCATCTTGCCCCCAACAATCTGGAGAAGGAAGGATGGAAGGATGGAAGGAAGGAAGGAAGGAAGGAAGGAAGGAAGGAAGGAAGGAAGGATGGAAGGAAGGAAGGAAGGAAGGAAGGAGGCAGGGGGAGGGAAGGAGGGGGAGGGAGGGAGGGGGAGGGAGGGAGGAAGGAAGGAGGGGGAGGGAGGGGGAGGGAGGGGGAGGGAGGGGGAGGGAGGGAGGGAGGGAGGAGGGATGAATAGCAATGGCATTTAGAATCATATACAGCTTCACAGTACTTTTCCAGCCCTCTCTAAGCAGTTTACAGAATCAGCATCTTGCCCCCAACAATCTGGAGAAGGAAGGATGGAAGGATGGAAGGAAGGAAGGAAGGAAGGAAGGAAGGAAGGAAGGAAGGAAGGAAGGAAGGATGGAAGGAAGGAAGGAAGGAAGGAAGGAGGCAGGGGGAGGGAAGGAGGGGGAGGGAGGGAGGGGGAGGGAGGGAGGAAGGAAGGAGGGGGAGGGAGGGGGAGGGAGGGGGGGAGGGGGGAGGGGGGAGGGAGGGAGGGAGGAGGGATGAATAGCAATGGCATTTAGAATCATATACAGCTTCACAGTACTTTTCCAGCCCTCTCTAAGCAGTTTACAGAATCAGCATCTTGCCCCCAACAATCTGGAGAAGGAAGGATGGAAGGATGGAAGGAAGGAAGGAAGGAAGGAAGGAAGGAAGGAAGGAAGGAAGGAAGGAAGGATGGAAGGATGGAAGGAAGGAAGGAAGGAAGGAAGGAAGGAAGGAAGGAAGGAAGGAAGGAAGGATGGAAGGAAGGAAGGAAGGAAGGAAGGAGGCAGGGGGAGGGAAGGAGGGGGAGGGAGGGAGGGGGAGGGAGGGAGGAAGGAAGGAGGGGGAGGGAGGGGGAGGGAGGGGGAGGGAGGGGGAGGGAGGGAGGGAGGGAGGAGGGATGAATAGCAATGGCATTTAGAATCATATACAGCTTCACAGTACTTTTCCAGCCCTCTCTAAGCAGTTTACAGAATCAGCATCTTGCCCCCAACAATCTGGAGAAGGAAGGATGGAAGGATGGAAGGAAGGAAGGAAGGAAGGAAGGAAGGAAGGAAGGAAGGAAGGAAGGAAGGATGGAAGGAAGGAAGGAAGGAAGGAAGGAGGCAGGGGGAGGGAAGGAGGGGGAGGGAGGGAGGGGGAGGGAGGGAGGAAGGAAGGAGGGGGAGGGAGGGGGAGGGAGGGGGAGGGAGGGGGAGGGAGGGGGAGGGAGGAGGGATGAATAGCAATGGCATTTAGAATCATATACAGCTTCACAGTACTTTTCCAGCCCTCTCTAAGCAGTTTACAGAATCAGCATCTTGCCCCCAACAATCTGGAGAAGGAAGGATGGAAGGATGGAAGGAAGGAAGGAAGGAAGGAAGGAAGGAAGGAAGGAAGGAAGGAAGGAAGGAAGGATGGAAGGAAGGAAGGAAGGAAGGAAGGAGGCAGGGGGAGGGAAGGAGGGGGAGGGAGGGAGGGGGAGGGAGGGAGGAAGGAAGGAGGGGGAGGGAGGGGGAGGGAGGGGGAGGGAGGGGGAGGGAGGGAGGGAGGGAGGAGGGATGAATAGCAATGGCATTTAGAATCATATACAGCTTCACAGTACTTTTCCAGCCCTCTCTAAGCAGTTTACAGAATCAGCATCTTGCCCCCAACAATCTGGAGAAGGAAGGATGGAAGGATGGAAGGAAGGAAGGAAGGAAGGAAGGAAGGAAGGAAGGAAGGAAGGAAGGAAGGATGGAAGGAAGGAAGGAAGGAAGGAAGGAGGCAGGGGGAGGGAAGGAGGGGGAGGGAGGGAGGGGGAGGGAGGGAGGAAGGAAGGAGGGGGAGGGAGGGGGAGGGAGGGGGGGAGGGGGGAGGGGGGAGGGAGGGAGGGAGGAGGGATGAATAGCAATGGCATTTAGAATCATATACAGCTTCACAGTACTTTTCCAGCCCTCTCTAAGCAGTTTACAGAATCAGCATCTTGCCCCCAACAATCTGGAGAAGGAAGGATGGAAGGAAGGATGGAAGGAAGGAAGGAAGGAAGGAAGGAGGCAGGGGGAGGGAAGGAGGGGGAGGGAGGGAGGAAGGAAGGAGGGGGAGGGAGGGGGAGGGAGGGGGAGGGAGGGGGAGGGAGGGGGGGGAGGGGGGAGGGAGGGAGGGAGGAGGGATGAATAGCAATGGCATTTAGAATCATATACAGCTTCACAGTACTTTTCCAGCCCTCTCTAAGCAGTTTACAGAATCAGCATCTTGCCCCCAACAATCTGGAGAAGGAAGGATGGAAGGATGGAAGGAAGGAAGGAAGGAAGGAAGGAAGGAAGGGAAGGAAGGAAGGAAGGAAGGAAGGAAGGATGGAAGGAAGGAAGGAAGGAAGGAAGGAGGCAGGGGGAGGGAAGGAGGGGGAGGGAGGGAGGGGGAGGGAGGGAGGAAGGAAGGAGGGGGAGGGAGGGGGAGGGAGGGGGAGGGAGGGGGAGGGAGGGAGGGAGGGAGGAGGGATGAATAGCAATGGCATTTAGAATCATATACAGCTTCACAGTACTTTTCCAGCCCTCTCTAAGCAGTTTACAGAATCAGCATCTTGCCCCCAACAATCTGGAGAAGGAAGGATGGAAGGATGGAAGGAAGGAAGGAAGGAAGGAAGGAAGGAAGGAAGGAAGGAAGGAAGGAAGGAAGGAAGGAAGGAAGGATGGAAGGAAGGAAGGAAGGAAGGAAGGAGGCAGGGGGAGGGAAGGAGGGGGAGGGAGGGAGGGGGAGGGAGGGAGGAAGGAAGGAGGGGGAGGGAGGGGGAGGGAGGGGGAGGGAGGGGGAGGGAGGGAGGGAGGGAGGAGGGATGAATAGCAATGGCATTTAGAATCATATACAGCTTCACAGTACTTTTCCAGCCCTCTCTAAGCAGTTTACAGAATCAGCATCTTGCCCCCAACAATCTGGAGAAGGAAGGAAGGAAGGAAGGAAGGAAGGAAGGAAGGAAGGAAGGAAGGAAGGAAGGAAGGAAGGAAGGAAGGATGAATAGCAATAGCATTTAAACATATACTGCTTCCTAGTGCTTTTCCAGCCCTCTCTAAGCAGTTTACAGAGTCAGCCCTCTTGCCCCCAACAATCAGGGTCCTCATTTGACCCACCTCGGAAGAACGGAAGGCTGAGTCGACCTTGAGCCGGTGGTGAGATTTGAACTGCTGAACTACAGCTAGCAGTTAGCTGAAGCAGCCTGCAGTGCTGCACTCTAACCACTGTGCCACCCCAGCTCTAACTTCACAACCACAAGGGAGGGAGGGGGCCAAATTTTGGCTGTTAAGTGAGATAGTCGTGAAGCGAATTTGGGTTACCACTGTGCCACCCCGGTAACAAAACAAACAAACAAACAAATAAACAAACAATAAACTTTGCATTTTTCCAGGAGCTGTGCTTTCTCTACTTGCCTCTGTGTGCAATTTGATTGATCTTTTTGGTAACTTTCCCCACAATACGCAACTTTGTTCTTCAACAAAGTTTGCCAGCAGTTCTCCCCACTACCCTCTGCATTTAATCCCGAATGGTGGGTTTTTTGGGGGCAGGGGGTAATGTATCTTGTACACAATTTTTCCAAGCTGAGAAATCGTTCCAGATTTTCCAAGCCGGGCACCATAAATTTTATGCTTTTGTTGGTGGCGTTGTGAAATTGGAGAAGAAACGAGTGTCAAATCTCCCCCTGTAGACAGGGATTTAAACCGCTAGCAAATTACACGACCGTTAATTTGAATTAACTCACTGTTTCTCAACTTTGGCAACTTTAAGACGTGCGAACTTCAATTCCCAGAATTCCCCAGTCCCACATATATACACTGCTCAAAATAAAGGGAAAACGTAAACAACACAAGCAATATACAGTGGTACCTCGAGATACGAGTTTAATTCGTTCCGGACCTGCGCTCTTAAGTCGAGCAGCTCTTATCTCGAACGACTTTTCCCCATAGGAATTAATGTAAATAATTTTAATTGGTTCCAGCCCTCAAAAAACTCACAAAGTTAGTCTAAATTATGCAAAAAGACATTGCAAGAATAAATGTAACTTTACTTATTAATAAGATGATAAGCTGAGAGCTTTCCTTCCCTTCCTCTTTTTACCCAAAACAATCAACATGGCAAACTTTTATTTTTATTCATTAAACTGTAGTTATTTATTCAACTTCACTGCCACCCAATCCTGTAGAGGGAGGAAAGAAGGGAGGAAGGAAAAGGAAAGCAAGAAATGGAGGGAGGAAAGAAAGGAAGGAAGGAAAGAAAGAAAGGAAGGAAGAAAGAAAGGAAGAAAGAAAGGGTGAAGGGACAGGAACAGAGGAAGGAAGCAAGGAAACTTATGAAAGGGGAGAGTAACTTCACTGCCACCCAATCCTGTAGAGGGAGGAAAGAAGGGAGGAAGGAAAAGGAAAGCAAGAAATAGAGGAAGGGAAGGTAAAAGAGAGAAAGAAAAAGAGCAAGAAAGAAAGCAAGCAAGAGAGAAAGAAAGAAAATGAAAGAGAAATAAAAATAGAGAGGGAGAATGAAAGAAATGGAAGGAGGGAAGGAAGGAGAGAAAGAAAGAGAAAGAAAGAAAGAAAGAAAGAGAAAGAAAGAAAGAAAGAGAAAGAAAGAATGAAAGAAAGAAAGAGAAAGAAAAAAGAATGAAAGAGCAAGAGAGCAAGAGAGAAAAAGAAAGAGAGAAAGAAAGAAAGAAAGGCAACTTCAAAGAAAGGCTCACTGAGCATCTCTCACTCTCTCTTTCTATCCCTCTCTCTTTCTCTCCCCCCTCTCCCCCCCTTTCCCTCTCTCTTTCTCTCTCTCCCTCTCTCTTTCTCTCCCCCCTCTCCCCCCCTTTCCCTCTCCCCCCCAGGCCGGCAGCGATGTTTTAAAACAGCCGCGCCGTTTGCGAGCTAACTCCTGAGGTGCGGAAGTTCGCCTTTGGCGTTTGGGCCACTCGGAATGTGAAATTCAAAACAGCGTTCGGATCCCCCCACCCCCAGCAGAAGCCAAGGACCCCCAGAGTGGGGCGGCAGGGGAGGCGACCGCCTCTCCACTCACCAAGTGCCGGGATACGAGCCGAGAAGAGCCGGCCTGGCTTACTTTCCTTCCTTCCCGCGCTGATGCAGAGCCACTCGAACAAAGCGTCACGCCCCCCTGACGCTTTTGGCGGCAAAAGAGCCCAGCGTCGCTTCGGAAGCCGCCGAAAGCATCAGAGGGGCGCGACGCTTTGTTCGAGTGGCTCTGCATCAGCGCGGGAAGGAAGGAAAGTAAGCCAGCCCGGCTCTTCTCGGCTCGTATCGCGGAGAGGGGCGGCATACAAATCCAAGTAATAAATAAAATAAAATAAAAAAATGTCTCTCCTCTCCCAGCTCTTATCTCGAGTAGCTCTTAAGTCGAGCAGCTCTTATGTCGGGGTTCCACTCCAAGTAAATCAAACTTCTGTGAAATCAAACTGTCCACTTAGGAAGCAACACTGATTGACAGTCAATTTCACGTGCTGTTGTGCAAATGACATATTCATAGAAACATAGAAGACTGACGGCAGAAAAAGACCTCCATCTAGTCTGCCCTTATACTATTTCCTGTATTTTATCTTAGGATGGATCTATGTTTATCCCAGGCAGGTTTAAATTCAGTGACTGTGGATTTATCAACCACGTCTGCTGGAAGTTTGTTCCAAGGATCTACTACTCTTTCAGTAAAATAATATCCCCTTGTTCTTGTGTTCACTTTCCTATTAAAAACACTTCCCTTCTGGACCTTATTTAACTCTTTAACATATTTAAATGTTTCGATTATGTCCCCCCTTTTCCTTCTGTCCTCCAGATTATACAGATTGAGTTCATTAAGTCTTGTAGCCCGTCTTTGGACCCGTCCAATTTTGTCAATATCTTTTTGTAGGTAAGGTCTCCAGTACTGAACACAGTATTCCAAATGTGGTCTCACCAGTGCTCTATACAGTGGGATCACAATCTCCCTCTTTCTGCTTGTTATACCTCTAGTATTCAATGCGAATATTTCATTCATTCAGATCTAGGATGTGTTATATTTTTATTATTTATTATTTCTTTATTAGATTTGTATGCCGCCCCTCTCCGCAGACTCGGGGCGGCTCACAACAATAATAAAAAACAATGTATCACAAATCTAATATTAAAAAGTCTCTAAAAACCCCTTATTTAAAAAGCCAGACACACACACAAACATAGCATGCATAAATTACATAGGCCAGGGGGAGATGTCTCAATTCCCCCATGCCTGGAGGCTGTTGGGGCCTGGATGGGTGTCAACAGTCTCAAACTCAACCCTGATAAGACGGAGTGGCTGTGGGTTTTGCCTCCCAAGGACAATCCCATCTGTCCGTCCATCACCCTGGGGGGAGAATTATTGACCCCCTCAGAGAGGGTCCGCAACTTGGGCGTCCTCCTCGATCCACAGCTGACATTGGAACATCATCTTTCGGCTGTGGCGAGGGGGGCGTTTGCCCAGGTTCACCTGGTGCACCAATTGCGGCCCTATCTGGACCGGGAGTCACTGCTCACAGTCACTCATGCCCTCATCACCTCGAGGCTCGACTACTGTAATGCTCTCTACATGGGGCTACCTTTGAAAAGTGTTCAGAAACTTCCGATCGTGCAGAATGTAGCTGCGAGAGCTATCATGGGCTTCCCTAAATATGCCTATGTTACACCAACACTCCGCAGTCTGCATTGGTTGCCGATCAGTTTCCGATCACAATTCAAAGTGTTATTTATGACCTATAAAGCCCTTCATGGCATCGGACCAGAATATCTCCGGGACCGCCTTCTGCTGCACGAATCGCAGCGACCGGTTAGCTCCCACAGAGTTGGCCTTCTCCAGGTCCCGTCGACGAAACAATGTCATCTGGCGGGACCCAGGGGAAGAGCCTTCTCTGTGGCAGCCCCGACCCTCTGGAACCAGCTCCCCCCGGAGATTAGAATTGCCCCCACCCCTCCTTGTCTTTTGTAAACTTCTTAAAACCCACCTCTGCCACCAGGTATGGGGGAATTGAGACATCTCCCCCAGGCCTATACAGTTTATGCATGGTATGTTGTGTGTGTTTTCTTTTAATAAGGGTTTTTTAGTGACTTTTAATTATTAGATTTGTTATATACTGGGTTATTACTGTTGTGAGCCGCCCTGAGTCTACGGAGAGGGGCAGCATACAAATCTAATAAATTGAATTGAATCTCTGGAGCAGGGGACCCTGCGAGGGCTTAGAGTCTACTGGATGATGACTGCCACTCCCCCACCCCTTGGGTGTCACATCTGATGCGCACATTTCTGAGAGAGGAACAAGTCCCTCGGGTCCCAGCCAGGTTTCAGTCACACAAGCCAGGTCGGCCCCATCCTCTAAGACAGGGGTCTCAAACTCGCGGCCCACGGGCCAACTGTGGCCCTTGGGACAATTGTTTGTGGCCCCCACCTCAATATCAAAGTTTAATGTTAGTGCGGGCCGGGTTTGATACAAATGGCACTTTTCAGTGGTTTCTTCAGTTTCCTATATCTGCTGTATTATTATTATTATTATTATTATTATTATTATTATTATCATCATCATCATCATCATCATCATCATAATTTGTGAGTGACATAGGGGAAGGTTTGGTAGGGAAGGTTTGCCTATTTGCCGATGACTCTAAAGTGTGCAATAGGGTTGATATTCCTGGAGGGGTCTGTAATATGGTAAACGATTTAGCTTTACTAGATAAATGGTCAAAGCAATGGAAACTGCAGTTTAATGTTTCCAAATGTAAAATAATGCACTTGGGGAAAAGGAATCCTCAATCTGAGTATTGCATTGGCAGTTCTGTGTTAGCAAAAACTTCAGAAGAGAAGGATTTAGGGCTAGTGATTTCTGACAGTCTCAAAATGGTGTGAACAGTGTGGTCGGGCAGTAGGGAAAGCAAGTAGGATGCTTGGCTGCATAGCTAGAGGTATAACAAGCAGGAAGAGGGAGAGGAAGGAAGGAAGGAAGGAAGAAAATCAGGACATTTCAAAATGACGCGGGACAGATTATGAAAAAGCGTGACTGTCCCATGGAAAGTGGGACGTCTGGTCACCTTATCTAAGAGGAGATCTCGGATCAAGAGGGCCTTGTTGGCAACTGACCTGGCACTGAGTAGCAGCAGCCCGAGACCAGGGCCCTGACTGCATCTGACACCAGTTACATGGGATGAGATCGGGGGGGGGGCAGAACAAGGAATCGCTTGCAAACAGTGAGTCCTCATTCTCCAAGAGCGGCCTACCCCTCGGCTCCCACCATACCTGCCCTTCCCAGTAACGGCACTCCACCATACCCGAGGTCATTCTTCCGTCTTTACAGGTCATCCCATATCTCGGCCAGCTTGCCATTCCATATACACCCCATTCTACTCACACAGCCAACATATAAAAATTAATTACCACCACCGACGCACAGTACCCTCCCAATAAATATATAACGTACCAACCATGGATCTGGTAATTAAAAATATATTAGAATGTGCAAAATGGAGTAAACTTACTTTAGAGTTACAGAACAAACAGGAAGAAGAATACTGTATTGTACTATGTGTGTTCTGCGAGGTTCTCTGGTAGGAGCCTCCCGAAAATTCAAGGGTACAAATTTCAGACACACACACGTTTGAAAATTCAAAACAATGTTCTTTATCCCAAAATTCAAAATAAACTAAGCACTCTTTTTGTATTGCAAAGAGCACTGGTCCCAAAACAACCGGGTAGACTGTACAATTTCCCTTAAGCAGTCATTAAGTACTTAGCTAGCAGCTGTGAAGAAATTTCACACCCCTTCTTCTTCCAATAAAGTGAGACACACACACACACATTGCTCTGCTTTGCTTTCAAAGGCGTGAAAAATCAACAAGCAAAGTCCAGAAACCAGAAACCCAGGATTCCTGACGAACTGCGATCAGATACTCTTCCACAACGGCCAAACCCACATGCTGCTATTTATAGCAGCAGCCCTAATTACTGGAGCCCCACCCAAACACAGGTGGTCGCTCTTATCTCCTGTAATATGTCCTTACTTGGTCTCTTCTACGCATAATTCTGCTCTTGCGTGGATCCAAAATGTCTTCATCTGAATCAATGGAAGATAAGGGAAATTGTCTGCCTGGGCTGTGTGCCAAGCCCCCCTCTGCCGAGTCACTCCCACCTTCTTCTTCGTCTGAGGAAACTAAACTCTGAACTGACTCTGTCGGCAATAACACAGGCCTGTGACATGTTGAAGTTTCCCCTGCATCCACCTCCACATTCCCTGGGGCAGGAGCTGGGCCAGAGCCAACCACAACAGTGTGGGATAAATTTTATAATTGGATTGATGGAAAGTGAGAAATAAGATAAATGTAAATTAAACCAAAAATGGAGAAACCGAAGAAACAGATATGTAACTGTAAATATGTCTTCTTCTATAATGTTTTTGCTGCATATTCTTTTTTGTGTTTTGTTTTTGTCTTTACAAAACTAATTTTAAAAAACCCAAATCAAATAAATAAGAACAAAACGAAGAAGCATCCGTTACGATGGCGTGATTCAAGATCCACCATTCCCTTCCGTGTGTCAAAACATTGGACAGATGTGTGCAAAGCATAAACAGTGGCGCTGCTGCACATGTTTTATTATTGGCCCATCCCAAGGGAATTCTGGGAATTGAAGTCCATGCATCTTAAAGTTTCCCAGTGGGAGAAAACACGGCTTTCTTTAAACGAATAAGCTCCGTCATGGAGCACAACCGACCCCTAGTTTGTTTTGAAGTCCCAAAGCTGCATCTGACGGCAGGACGTTGAGCCAGCAGGAAGCTTTTAATTAAAGTTGCAAGAGGCTTTTGCCGAATGGCGCTCACTTCTGTGAATATGTTTCGCATAAAAAGATGAGGACAGCCACGGAATATATGCCTATAACGAGGTCCATGTGAACTTCTGTTTTGAATTTGCCTGCAGATAAAACAACAAAACAACTCCTGGCTTTGCTAAATATTGTCAGCTTGCATCCTTCTTGTGCCTAGCACGGAAGACTGGACCTTAACAGAATAACTAACAGAGCGGGAAGGGGCCTTGGAGGTCATCTAGTCCAACCCCCCGCCCAAGAAAGAGACCAGGGATGGGGCTACTACCCGGGACGACAGGAATGCCCTTCCGTTGGTGGAAATGGAGCATGTAGGCTTGCTCTATCGTCGCCGGGCGTGCGCATACCTGCACACGCAACTGGCGCGATTCTGGTAAAAATTACCGAGTTTTTTGCTTCTGCGCATGCCCAAATCTCGCTGCCGCAAGGGACATACGCATGAGATTTTGGCTGCTGCACATGCGCAACAGCAAAATCTCGCTGCAGCGCCTAGAGCGGCAGTTGGGGCCAGCAACTGTTGTGAGCCGCTCTGAGTCTCCGGAGAGGGGCGGCATACAAATCTAATAAATAAAAAATAATAATAATAGAAACATAGAAGACTGACGGCAGAAAAAGACCTCATGGTCCATCTAGTCTGCCCTTATACTATTTTCTGTATTTTATCTTACAATGGATATATGTTTATCCCAGGCATGTTTAAATTCAGTTCCTGTGGATTTACCAACCACGTCTGCTGGAAGTTTGTTCCAAGGATCTACTACTCTTTCATTAAAATAATATTTTCTCATGTTGCTTTCGATCTTTCCCCCAACTAACTTCAGATTGTGTCCCCTTGTTCTTGTGTTCACTTTCCTATTATAAACACTTCCCTCCTGGACCTTATTTAACCCTTTAACATATTTAAATGTTTCAATCATGTCCCCCCTTTTCCTTCTGTCCTCCAGACTATACAGATTGAGTTCATGAAGTCTTTCCTGATACGTTTTATGCTTAAGACCTTCCACCATTCTTGTAGCCCATCTTTGGACCCGTTCAATTTTGTCAATATCTTTTTGTAGGTGAGGTCTCCAGAACTGAACTCAGTATTCCAAATGGGGTCTAATACACAACAACAGCCCACCCAAGCTCTGGCTGTGTATCCTGTTATTTGCTCCCCTCTGGCTCAGGGCATCCCTCTGTGCATGCAGGAGAGCACACAGCAGGCTGGAGGCTTGTGACCGTCCTGCCTGGTCCCCACACCATGACCCATCAACCTGCAGGAGATTGAGAGCAAGGTAAGGGCCAGAGCAATCGGCGGGGGGGGCGGTGCGGTGAGGGTGGCATGGCAGGGGTGGAACAGTGAAGTGATGCAGTCGGGGCTCGCAGGGGCTCGCGGCACTGTAGAGGGGGCAAGCAGATGGAGCTCCCACTCACAACAGAGCTGACAGCCACTGGTGGCAGCGGCGAGGGCTTGCGGCACGGTGGAGGGGTGGGATCACAGTGGAATTATGTGATCAATGCGCAAAACTTCAGAGTCGTTTTTCACTAGCCATGCCGACATAATATACAGTGATACCTCGTCTTACGAACTTAATTTGTTCTGTGACAGGTTTGTAAGTAGAAAAGTTTGTAAGACAAAGCAATTTTCCCCATAGGAATCAATGTAAAAGCAAATAATGCATGCAACCCTATCCCAAAAGTCACTCTTTTTGCCTTGCGCTGCTGGGAATCCCCTGAGACTCCCCTTGCTGGGAATCCCCACCTCCGGACTTCCGTTGCCAGCCCAAGTGCCCGTTCGTGCATTGCTGGGATTCCCCTGAGCCTCCCCTTGCTGGGAATCCCCATCTCCGGACTTACGTTGCCAGCCAAAGTGCCCGTTCTTGCGTTGCTGGGATTCTCCTGAGCCTCCCCTTGCTGGGAATCCCCAACTCCGGACTTCTGTTGCCAGCCGAAGTGCCCATTCTTGCATTGCTGGGATTTTCCTGAGCCTCCCCTCGCTGGGATTCAAAGCAGCGCCGGCAAAAATGAAGGGAATCCCAGTGAGGGGAGGCTTAGGGGAATCCCAGCGCTTCGGGTGACAATGGAAGTCTAGAGGTGGGGCATCCCAGCAGCGGCGGCTCGGGTTTGTAGGATGAAAATAGTTCGTAAAAAGAGGCAAAAAAATCTTAAACACTTGGTTCGTATCATGAAAAGTTCATATGAAGAGGGGTTCGTAAGACGAGGTATCACTGTATCCCATAAACAATGTTCTTTGAGGGATCTGATTTCTTTGGATGTGTTACTCGCAGTAATGGGCTGCTGCCCCCCCTGGGGTGGGTAGGGGACGCAGTGGGGAAAGTAAGTTTATGCACTATTTATTGAATACTTAATAGTTCTTTATTGTCCTTCCTTCTCTAGTATCTTAGTATGATCTTTAATTGCTTTTAAAATAGGAAATAATTAAATACTATGTTTTTACCCATAAACGCTTTAATCATTTTAATCATTATCTAAAACTGAACTTTCATAGCAATGACAGAAAATTGAGCTACTTGCCTAATCAGTTATCATACCTTGTGAGTTCAGGAGAAAAACGTTGCTGTGCTCCTCAACCAATAATGCTGTCTATCATTTGTCCTTTTTGTGGCTGCTCAAAACATGGGACTTAATCCACTGAAAATGAGCCCAAGCACCTATTTGAAAACTTACCTTGGTTGGTAAGCCACTCCCACCCAGTCACATGACCTTTAAGCCACATCCGGTCACATGATTGTCAAGCCATTCCCACATGGTCACATGACCATCTGCGCATGCCCAGGAAGCAAAATCTCGCAAGAGGATGGGCGCACGTGTGAGATTTCGGGAGAGGAGAGGAGAGGAGAGGAGAGAAGAGAAGAGAAGAGAAGAGAAGAGACCAAACCTTGGTGGTCTTCTAGTTCAACCCTGTGCTCAGGCAGAAAATCCATATCATTTCAGGCGAATGGCTGTCCAGCCTCTTCTTAAAAACTTCCAGCGTTGGAGCATTCACAACTTCTGGAGGCAACTCATTCCACAGATTAATTGTTCTCACTGTCAGGAAATTTCTCCTTAGTTTTAAGTTGCTTCTTGTTTGGTTTGCTTCTTGTTCTACCCTCACATACTTTGGAGAATAGCTTGACTCCTTCTTTGTTGCAGCCCCTGAGATACTGGAAGGCTGCACTCCTGTCCCCCCCCCCCCCGGTCCTTCTTTTTATTAAACTCGCCATCCCCAGTTCCTGCAACCGTTCTTCCTTTGTTTTAGCCTCCAGTCCCCTAATCCTATTGCTCGCTCTTCTCTGCACTCTTTTGAGAACCTCCACATCATTTTTACATTGTGGTGACAAAATGATCATATGCTGCAACCAGTGTTCCCTCTAATTTTTTGGGGGGGTGGGCGGTAAAGTATAGTGTCTGAGCGGCAGTCCCTTCGGGACTGGGTGGCACAGAAATAATAAACAAACAAACAAATAAAAAACCCGCCCTGTTTTGCCTCAGAGAATTTCAAAATAAAATACTGTACTGTGTGTCTATAACAGTGAGCTCATAATAGGGCAACTCTATCAATATCAAAATGCCACTTAAATAGTTGAGCTAGTTTCAAACTAGATTTTTATTTTCTTCCTCTCTTCCTTACTCCCATTCTTTTTCTTTCTCTTTTCCTTCCTCTCTTTTTTCTATCTGTTTCTATCTGTTTCTCTCTCTTCCTCTCTCTCTCCTTCCCTCTCACTCTTTCCCTCTCGGCTTCTGGGCAGGTTTGGAAAACTCTGAGTTGATGATGATTTTTAAGTGAGCGATTGCTCACTGCTCAGCTTAGAGGGAACTATGGCTGCAACGTCCTACCGGTCAATGACTACTTCAGCTTCAACCGCAACAACACATGAGCACGCAACAGATTCAAACTTAATACGAACCGCTCCAAACTTGACTGTAAAAAATATGATTTCAACAATCGAGTTGTCAAAGCGTGGAACTCATTACCGGACTCAATTGTGTCAACCCCTAACCCCCAACATTTCTCCCTTAGACTCTCCACGATTGACCTCTCCAGGTTCCTAAGAGGCCAGTAAGGGGCGTACATAAGTGCACTGGTGTGGCTTTCGTCCCCTGTCCAATTGTCTTTCCTTATCTCATATATCATATATATTTTCTTCCTTTCATATATCTTCTATTTTCACTTTTATCCTTATATATATATTACTTCATGTTTATTTTCTTCCTATGTATTTGTGTATTGGACAAATGAATAAAAAAATAAAAAAATAAAAAATAAAATAAATTAAATAAATTAAATAAATAAATAAATAAATAAATAAATAAATAAATAAATAAATAAATAAATAAATAAATAAATAAATAAATAAATAAAACCGAATTCAGCATTCCAGGTGTGGTCTTTGCACAAAACTGACTGTTGCTGAATGAGTCAGATTGTCTTGTGGCAATGAGTTCCATAAGCTATGAGAGGGATGGGCAAAGAAATGTGGGGGGGATTCCCCCCATAAATTGACCGCCAATAAACTCCACTCAGGGAATGAAACATCAAAGTGGACCCTCTTAAAGTTGTGAGCACTGAGAAGAACCATTGTCTGGGGTTTTTTTGGGGGGGGGGGGGGAGCTTTTCTACGTCCTTTCCCAGCTCATCCATTTCATGATGGCCCCAATGACGCCACCCGTCCATGCAGGAATGATGGAAACACCGATCCCTTCATTATCCAAGGATAATTAAATTAGCAAGAATACTCTCTCATGGAAAGGATGATGGGCAGAACACACTGTTCCCCCCTACACACACACACACCTAATTTTCCAAGGATGAATCAGATTTGGATTGTAAGGCTGAAGTCATCCGTTCGGGCCACGATAGCTGGACCAGGATACTTTGAGAGTTTTTATCAATTAAGCTGACCCAAGAATCTCTTTTAAAAAGAGTTTGGACAACATTCTATCCTATTCTATCCTATCCTACCCTGTCCTATCCTATTCCTTTCCCTTCACTTCCATATTATTCTATATTCTATTCTATTCTATTCTATTCTTATTTCTATTTCATTTTGTTCTAATCTGTTCCGTTCAGTTTTATTCTATTCCATTCTTATTTCTATTTCGTTCTCTTCTCTTGTATTCCATTCCATTCTATTTTTCTTTTCCATTCTATTCTATTCTGAACCTATTCTATTTCTATTTTTATTTCTATTCTGTTCCATTCCGTTCAGTTGTGTTCTATTCTATTTTCTATTCTATTATGTTCTGTTCTGTACTATTCTAAATCCTATCCTATTCTTATTTCTATTTCTATATTTTATTTATTTATTTATTTATTTATTTATTTATTTATTTATTTTATTTTGTCCAATGCACAATGAGGGTTTTAGTGGGTATATATCTATATACACATAGTAAAATACATGATGAAGGTTATAGAGGAGATACTCATAGTAAAATATATCTAAGAAAGAATAGAAAAGAAGATATAGGAATAGAACATATCAATGAAAGAATAGAAGAAGAGATATAGGAATAGAAGAAAGGTATAGGAGATATAGGAGAGCAATAGGACAGGGGATGGAAGACACTCTAGTGCACTTGTACTCGCCCCTTACTGACCTCTTAGGAATCTGGAGAGGTCAACCATAGATAATCTAAGGGTAAAGTGTTGAGGGTTTGGGGATGACACTATGGAGTCCGGTAATGAGTTCCACGCTTCGACAACTCGGTTACTGAAGTCATATTTTTTACAGTCAAGTTTGGAGCGGTTAATATTAAGTTTAAATCTGTTGTGTGCTCTTGTGTTGTTGTGGTTGAAGCTGAAGTAGTCGCCGACAGGCAGGACGTTGCAGCATATGATCTTGTGGGCAAGACTTAGATCTTGTTTAAGGCGTCTTAGTTCTAGGCTTTCTAGGCCCAGGATTGAAAGTGTAGTCTCATAGGGTATTCCTCTTCTTCTTCTTCTTCTTTCTATTCCTCTTCCTATTCCTATTCCCATTCCTGTCCCATTCCATTCCATTCCGTATCCTTTGGCCCAATTGCCAGGAGACAGCGAGTTCTAGTTCCGCCAGCCTCAAAAGCAGCTGGGTGACTCTGGGCCAATCACCAGGAGACGGTGAGTTCTAGTCCCGCCTTAGTCATGAAAGCAGATTGGGTGTGTTTGGGCCAATCACCAGGAGACAGTAAGTTCTAGTCCCGCCTTAGCCATGAAAGCAGATTGGGTGACTTTGAGCCAATCACCAGGAGACAGTAAGTTCTAGTCCCGCCTTAGCCATGAAAGCAGATTGGGTGACTTTGGGCCAATCGCCAGGAGACAGTGAGTTCTAGTCCCGCCTTAGCCATGAAAGCAGATTGGGTGACTTTGGGCCAATCGCCAGGACACAGTGAATTCTAGTCCCACCTTAGCCATGAAAGCAGATTGAGTGACTTTGGGCCAATCACCAGGAGACAGTGAGTTCTAGTCCCGCCTTAGCCATGAAAACATATTGAGTGACTTTGGGCCAATCACTCCATTTTCACCCAACTCACCTCACAGGGTTATTTTCATTGTGTTTTCTTTTTTAAAATGTTGATTTTCTTTTTCTTAGTAAAATATTTTTTAAAAGTTGCCAAGATTAAGAAACACCGCTTCAGAATAACAAACATAGCTTACACAACACACAAATCCTTCCACTGCCCCTAAGGGCTAGTAATACACCAACCCACAAGAAAAGCCTAACCCAGATAAAACCGTAACTAAGTTTAGAACACCCACGGAGGCTTGAAGGGGAGGGTGGAATTGTGGTCAACCAGGATGCCAATCCAAAGCCCCCCAAAATCCACGGGGCGTTCAGAAGGATCACCTGGGTTCGAAAGATACCCAAGAAAGTCAGGAAGAGCAGAAGTCCTGCTTAGTTCAGGATGACCCCATCCACTGGGCCCCGATGCAAATCCTGGTCCAAGATTCTTTAACCAGAATGCCTGCTTGGTTTAGCTCCACCCTTCCTTCCCCCAGGGACCCCAACTCAAATCTCACTCCAAGGTCTCTTGGTTGGCAAAATGAACTTTCAGAGGCCTTGCTCGGTTCAGCCTCAGCCCTTCTTGGGGTGGGCGGCCTATAATTTAGACAGACAGACAGACAGACAGACAGACAGACAGACAGACAGACAGACAGAAAAAAGAAAGGAAGGAAGGAAAGAAGGAAGGAAGGTAGATAGATACGATATAGATAGATAGATAGATAGATAGATAGATAGATAGATAGATAGATAGATAGATAGATACGATATAGATAGATAGATAGATAGATAGATAGATATGATATAGATAGATAGATAGATATGATATAGATAGATAGATAGATAGATATGATATAGATAGATAGATAGATATGATATAGATAGATAGATAGATAGATAGATAGATATGATATAGATAGATAGATAGATATGATATAGATAGATAGATAGATAGATAGATAGATAGATAGATATGATATAGATAGATAGATAGATAGATAGATAGATAGATAGATAGATATGATATAGATAGATAGATAGATATGATATAGATAGATAGATAGATAGATAGATAGATAGATAGATAGATAGATAGATAGATAGATAGATAGATATGATATAGATAGATAGATAGATAGATAGATAGATAGATAGATAGATAGATATGATATAGATAGATAGATAGATAGATAGATATGATATAGATAGATAGATAGATAGATATGATATAGATAGATAGATAGATAGATAGATAGATATGATATAGATAGATAGATAGATAGATAGATAGATATGATATAGATAGATAGATAGATAGATAGATATGATATAGATAGATAGATAGATAGATAGATAGATATGATATAGATAGATAGATAGATAGATAGATAGATAGATAGATAGATAGATATGATATAGATAGATAGATAGATATGATATAGATAGATAGATAGATAGATATGATATAGATAGATAGATAGATAGATAGATAGATATGATATAGATAGATAGATAGATAGATAGATATGATATAGATAGATAGATAGATAGATAGATATGATATAGATAGATAGATAGATAGATAGATAGATATGATATAGATAGATAGATAGATAGATAGATAGATAGATAGATAGATAGATATGATATAGATAGATAGATAGATATGATATAGATAGATAGATAGATAGATAGATAGATAGATATGATATAGATAGATAGATAGATAGATAGATAGATAGATAGATAGATATGATATAGATAGATAGATAGATAGATAGATATGATATAGATAGATAGATAGATATGATATAGATAGATAGATAGATAGATAGATAGATATGATATAGATAGATAGATAGATAGATAGATAGATAGATAGATAGATAGATATGATATAGATAGATAGATAGATAGATAGATAGATAGATAGATAGATAGATATGATATAGATAGATAGATAGATATGATATAGATAGATAGATAGATAGATAGATAGATAGATAGATAGATAGATAGATATGATATAGATAGATAGATAGATAGATAGATAGATAGATAGATAGATAGATAGATAGATAGATATGATATAGATAGATAGATAGATAGATAGATATGATATAGATAGATAGATAGATATGATATAGATAGATAGATAGATAGATAGATAGATATGATATAGATAGATAGATAAATAGATAGATACGATATAGATAGATAGATAGATAGATAGATAGATAGATAGATAGATAGATACGATATAGATAGATAGATAGATAGATAGATAGATAGATAGATACGATATAGATAGATAGATAGATAGATAGATAGATAGATACGATATAGATAGATAGATAGATAGATAGATAGATAGATAGATACGATATAGATAGATAGATAGATAGATAGATAGATAGATAGATAGATAGATAGATAGATATGAGATAGATAGATAGATAGATAGATAGATAGATAGATATGATATAGATAGATAGATAGATAGATATGATATAGATAGATAGATAGATAGATAGATATGATATAGATAGATAGATAGATAGATAGATATGATATAGATAGATAGATAGATAGATAGATATGATATAGATAGATAGATAGATAGATATGATATAGATAGATAGATAGATATGATATAGATAGATAGATAGATATGATATAGATAGATAGATAGATAGATAGATAGATAGATAGATAGATAGATATGATATAGATAGATAGATAGATATGATATAGATAGATAGATAGATAGATAGATAGATAGAGAGAGAGAGAGAGAGAGAGAGAGAGAGAGATACGGTAGATAGATAGATAGATACGATATAGATGATAGATAGATAGATAGATAGATAGATAGATAGATAGATAGATAGATAGATAGATAGATGATAGATAGATAGATAGATAGATACAATATAGATAGATAGATTAGATAGATAGATATGAGATAGATAGATAGATAGATAGATAGATAGATACAATATAGATAGATAGATAGATAGATAGATAGATAGATAGATAGATAGATAGATAGAGTAGGAATAGGCAAGTAAGTAAATAAGTAAGTAGGTAGATAGGTAAGTAGTTAAGTAAGTAAGTAAATACTGTATATAGATAGATAAATAGCTGGGAAGGTAGGTAGATAGGTAGGTAGGTAGACAGGCAGACACGTAGGTAGGTAAGTAGGTAAGTAAATAAATGAGTAAGTAAGTAAGTAAATAAATAAATAAATAGGTAGGTAGGTAAGTGACAGATAGATAGATAGATAGATAGATAGATAGATAGATAGATAGATAGATAGATAGATAGATAGATAGATAGGTAATAGGTACGTGGGTAAGCAAATAATTAAAGTGAGTAAGTAAGTAAATAGATAAATAGGTAGGTAGGTAGGTAAGTGATAGATAGATAGACAGACAGACAGACAGACAGACAGACAGACAGACAGACAGACAGATAGGTGGTTGGGTAGGTAGGTAAGTAATTAAGAAAGTAAATAGATAGATAAATAGGTAGGTTAGTAAGTAATTTAAACAAACAAACAAACAAATAAATAAGGAGGTGGACTAGATTACCTACAAGGTCCTTTCGAACCCTAGCAATCTCATCCAACCTCCTTTATCTAAAACCTGACAGAGTTCATCTCTGCTTCAGCCTCCCCCTTCTCCTTCAAGGACTCCGATTCAAATCCTGCTCTGCGACCTCTCAGCTGGCCAAGCCGAAACGGCACAAATCCACGCTGCCCCACTCCCGAGCCCACGCGTGGGCGGCCGCCCCCTCCCTCCTCACCTGGCTTCTTCCTCCTGCCTTGGGCGAGGATTTCCCTGGAGCCCGCGAGGAACAGCAGCAGCAGCAGCAGCAGCAAAACCAGCCGCCACATCTGGCCGGGCATCAAAAGAGAGCAACCTCAAATCCTCCAGCGGCCGGGCGGCGGAGGGGGGGGGGCAGTACTTCCTTTGCCCGCTCCCCTCCCTGCAAAGCTTCCCGAGGGACTTTCCAAGGGGGCTTTTTTAAAAAAAGTTCACAGCATCTCCAAACTTTTTTTAAAAGTCCACAGCATCTCCAAGCAGCCGATCGCCACGCGCGGAGTGGGCACCAAGCGGAGATTGATGGGGGGGCCGACTGTAAGCCTCGGGGGAGCCCCCCGCAGAAGACCAGTGGGGGGGGGAGAAGACCCCCTTTAGCAGAGCTTCCAAAGAAGAGCTGGTCAACTGGTCCTCCTCTTCTCCTGCCCACCTGCGTTGGGAGACCCCGGGCGCCTTCGGGCACAGCCTGGCACAACCGCCCCCCGACTCCTCCGGGACCCCGCCGGGGCTGCCTTGTGCCCGGGCTCAACTCCTGCCATGGCTCGGCGGCCACCGGGTTCCGAAGGGGGGAACCCCCCGGCCGAACTGGCCGGGGTGGAGTCACCAGAGTTTAACCGTGTGCCTGCCGGACAGTCCCGGCCACCCTCCTCTCTTCCCGCCGCCCACCGAAAAGACACCCACGCTTCCCTCCCAATACCACCACCGAGAAGACCCTTCCCCAACCACCACCCACACCACCTCAAGCCGGGAGCGAAGGCAAAAAGGAATCCGCGCGCAAGAAGAGCGCTTCGGCGCGCTCCCGCCGGCCGAATGGGCTCGGGGACGGCCTGGGTGGAGTGGGGGAGGGCGGGGGGGAGAAGGCTTAGCCGGGCGAGGGGCAGAGACAGACTGCGAAGCGAACTCTTGAATTTCCTCGTTCCGTTATCTTCGTTGCCTTCTTCGGTAGGTCGGTGGGTCGTGAGTTTGGTTTGCAGTTTACTTATTAGACTGTTTGTGTGTTGGGCTGATTCTC
The DNA here is from genome assembly GCF_031021105.1 of Erythrolamprus reginae. Taxonomy (NCBI): domain Eukaryota; kingdom Metazoa; phylum Chordata; class Lepidosauria; order Squamata; family Dipsadidae; genus Erythrolamprus; species Erythrolamprus reginae. The sequence continues at coordinate 4,409,978 of NC_091952.1, read as the reverse complement.
TATGTATTTATTTATCTATAGCTATCTATTGGGTTGTTCGATTCTTTCTTTATTTGATCGTTTAATGGTTGATTGGACGGTCTCTCTCCCTCATCTATCCATCCATGTCTGTCTGTCTGTCTGTCTGTCTGTCTGTCTGTCTGTCTGTCTGTCTGTCTGTCTCTCTGTCTCTCTGTCTACCTATCCATCTACTGTACAGTATCTATCTATCTATCTATCTATCTATCCATCCATCCATCCATCCATCCACGTATCTATCTATCTATCTATCTATCTATCTATCTATCTATCTATCTATCTATCTATCTATCTTGTCTGTCTGCCTGCCTGCCTGCCTGCCTGCCTGCCTGCCTGCCTGCCTGCCTATCTATCTATCTATCTATCTATCTATCTATCTATCTATCTATCTATCTATCTATTATCGTCTGTCTATCTATCATATCTATCTCTATCTATCTATCTATCTATCTATCTATCTTGTCTGTCTCTCTGTCTCTCTGTCTATCATCTTTCTCTATTTTTCTGTCTGTCTGTCTGTCTGTCTGTCTGCCTGCCTGCCTGCCTGCCTGCCTGTCTGCCTGTCTGCCTATCTATCTATCTATCTATCTATCTATCTATCTATCTATCTATCTATCTATCTATCTATTATCTGTCTGTCTATCATATCTATCTATCTCTATCTATCTATCAATCTATCTATCTATCTATCTATCTATCTTGTCTGCCTGTCTCCCTGTCTCTCTGTCTATCATCAATCTCTACCTACCTACCTATCTATCCATTCATCTGTCTATCTTAACTATCTGTCTATCTTGTCTAACTCTATAATCTATTTGTCTGTCTGCCTGTCTGCCTATCCATCCATCATCAATTAGATTATGTACTTGTTTTTATATTTTCATTTTCAATTTACCACTATTATTTTGATAAATATCAAACTCTATTTTCTCTAAAACCACAACCCTGTTAGGTGGGCAGAGAAAAAGTAACCAGTACAATGTTACCCAGCCTGATTTCTTATGCCTAAAGCAGGACTAGAACTCACGGTCTCCCGGTGATTAGCCCAGAGTCAACCGGCCGGCTTTCACGACTAAAACAGGACTAAAATTAACCAAGAAAAATCTCCTGGTTTCTAAGCCAGCACCTAAACTGTTACCCCAAACTAAATCTGCCAGGTTTCATCTGATTGCTACCATGACACCAGACAGAACTCTTCTTCTGGTGACATCAGAAATTTTGGTCCTCTTTCTACATTCCTTCGTAGTGTTTGGCCCTTGTGTCCTCCAATGTCAAATTCCTTTCCGAACATTTCCTTATGTTTCAAGATGAGCTAATCCACGCAGCTCATCTGCCGTGACTCCGTTTCAGAGCTCCATCCAATTCTCAAAAAAAGAAAAAAGTATATTTTCAGAGAATAACCTTTATTTTATATATTTATTTGTTTGTTTGTTTGTTTGTTTGTTTGTTTGTTCGTTTCTTCATTTCTTCGTTTCTTCGTTTCTTCATTTATTCATTTATTCATTTATTCATTTATTTAATTTGTCATACAAATATATATTGTAGTGTAGTACAGAGTTCCCTCAATTTTCGCAGGGGATGCGTTCCGAGACCGCCCGTGAAAGTCGAATTTCCGCGAAGTAGAGATGCGGAAGTAAATGCACTACTGTATTTTTGGCTATGAACAGTATCCCAAGCCTTCCCTTAACAACCATTTAGATTATTACTCACCATGTTTATTTATTAAAGTTTATTTTAAAAAATATTTATTAAAGGCGGACAAAAGTTTGGCGATGACATATGATGTCATTGGGCAGGAAAAACCGTGGTATAGACTTTATTAATATTTTTGAAAAACTGTGGTATAGACTTTTCGCAAAGTTTGAACCCACAAAAATCGAGGGAACACTGTACATAATATAAGTATAGAGATAGAAAAGATAAAAAAGACATTTGGACAGGAACGGTAGGCACAAAGGTGCACTTATGCACGCCCCTTACTGACCTCTTAGAAAAGGGGAGAGGTCGATTGTAGATAGTGTAAGGTTGAAGATTTTGGGATTGGGGGAGGAAACCACAGAGTCCGGTAGTGAATTCAAGGCGTTGATCGCTCGATTGTTGAAATTGTGTTTTCTGCAGTCTAGTTTGGAGCGATTTGCATTTAGTTTGTATCTATTGCATGCTCTCGTGTTGTTGTTGTTCTTGTTGTTAAAGGTGAAGTAGTCGCTAACAGGGAGTACATTGTGATGTATGATTTTATGAACAACAGTTAAATCAGTTTGGAGGCGGCATAGCTGTAAATTTTCTAAACATAGTAATTGAAGTCTGGAGAAGTAGGGTAATTTGTTGCGTGAGGAGGAGTGGAGAACTCCTCCTCTCCGAGTCTTCGGAGAGGGGCGGCATACAAATCTAATAAAATACAACTCTTCTTGTGAAGTATTTCTGGACTCCTTTAATTGTATTAATGTCTGTTATGCAGTGTGGATCATAGTTCCCTCTAAGCTGAGCAGTGAGCAATCGCTCACTTAAAAATCATCATCAACTCAGAGTTTTCCAAACCTGCCCAGAAGCCGAGAGGGAAATTTTATTATTATTTCTGTGCCGTCCAGTCCCGAAGGGACTGCCGCTCAGACACTATACTTTTCCGCCCACCCCAAAAAAAAATTAGAGACAACATTGGTGTGGATTCCATAGAGGTGAGCTGTATTCAAGAATTGGTCTGACAAATGTTTTGTATGCTCTGGTTAGTAGATCGGTTAGTTAGTAGACCTTAGTCCTATGGGAGGAAAACAAGCGGGGAAAAAGACCTCTGCCTCCCAGCAATTTGCCTCCCAGTTTGCTCTGTATTTCTGTGCATTTATTTTATTTATTTATTTATTAGATTTGTATGACGCCCCTCTCCGTAGACTCGTAGACCCATAGAAATAGCAAATAATTGGAGAAATGTGTATTATGGCAGTACAGTAATGCCAGGAAGTTTTCTCAAATGTAGTCACACTAACGCCTCCCAATTATTTAAATAGATATACTCCAAACATGACTAAATCAGAGGAATCATTGAGTCTGTCATCTGCACCTCCATCACTGTCTGGTTTGGTGCTGCAACCCAACTAGACCGACACAGACTTCAGAGGAGAATCAGAACTGCAGAAAAAACAATGGCTGCCAACCTGCCTTCCATTGAGGACCTGTAGACTGCACGGGTCAAAAAGAGGGTGGGGAAAATATTGACTGACCCCTCGCATCCTGGACACAAACTGTTTCAACTCCTACCCTCAAAATGTTGCTACGGAGCCCTGCACACCAAGACAACTAGACACGAGAACAGTTTTTCCCCCAAACGCCATCACTCTGCTAAACAAATAATTCCCTCAACACTGTCAGACTTTTTACTAAATCTACACTCCTATTGCTACTAGTTTTTCTCATCATTCCTGTTCTGTCTGGGTTCCCCCAGATGCCAACACCAACTAAAAAGAGTATCCAGACACGCTGATAAAAAGCAAAGTCATTTTATATCTTTGAAAACAAACACAGATAACAAAAACTGTTCTTACAAACTGGAATGCTATGAAGCTTCACAGAAGAGTCACGACGGCCAGACAATACAACAGGCTTCTTGCTGGCACACACACCACTGTAGATAATAAAACCCACGCCTTCCCCAAGTTTTCAGCCTTCAAGGCCACAAGCCAGAATCAGAGACGCCAAGGATCGAAGCAAGGTCACAGGACTCCCAAAAGATAACTCTCCACAATACAGGAAGGGCGGGCCTGCCTTTTCAACCTTTCTGAGGAGAACCACACCCAAACCCAGCTGTTGCCTATTAGGGATGGAAATACCTGGCTAATTGTCCCCTTCGTTGTGCTGCCTTTCTCTGCCTCATATCTATGATGGCTTGTGCATTCTCATCTAATGATTCCAGGCTACTCGCTGGGGAGAGCTCCCCCCCGGGGGTCTCAGGCTGTTCTCCCTCCTCCTCATCCTGACATTCCTCTTCCCCGTCTGCCTGGTCCTCCTCCTCCTCCTGTTCCTCGTCCTCCCCCTCTGAGCATGGAGCCGGCAGAGTTCCAGCCATTCCCTGAGGAGCCTCAGACTGAATCACAACAATTCCCATCATCCTTTTCCTATCCTATCACGAGGAATTTGTCTTTGCTGCAATGCTCTCAGTGGACATAAAAGAAAAAGATATATATTTTTCAAGAATCACGAGGTGCAACACTTAATGATTGTCATGGGGTCAAATAAGCAGTGAAGAAACAATCAATATTAATAAAAAATCTTAAGGATACAAGGAACAAGTTACAGTCATAGAGTCCTAAGTGGGAGGAGATGGGTGATAGGAATGATGAGAAAAAACTATTATTATTATTATTGTTATTGTTATTATGTCAATACAACACAGCAAACGAGATCACTATGCTGGATTTCGTATTTCATCACCAGTTGGGCGCTTCCCAAGCACCTAGGACTGCGTGATGTAGTGGCGAATTATGTTTGCTGATCCCAGTAAAGCGGCCTATTGCAATTGACAGATGGAGATTTTGTCAATTCCGATGGTTTTCAAATGTCCACTGAGATCCTTTGGCACTGCGCCCAGGGTGCCAAGGACCACTGGGACCACTTTCACAGGCTTATGCCAGAGTCGTTGCAGCTCGATTTTTAGATCTTCGTATTTCACTAATTCCTCTAGCTGCTTCTCCTCAATTCTGTTGCCTCCTGGGATTGCAATGTCGATGAACCATACTTTCTTTTTCTCCACAATCAGGATGTCTGGTGTGTTATGCTTCAGAATTCAGTCAGTCTGAAGTTGGAAGTCCCACAGTAGTTTTGCTTGCTCATTTTCGACCACTTTTTCGGGCTTATGATCCCACCAGTTCTTTGCCACTGGGAAATGGTAGTTCCGGCACAAGTTCCAGTGGATCATCTGTGCCACAGCATCATGTCTATGCTTGTGGTCAGTCTGTGCGATCTTTTTGCAGCAGTTGAGTATGTGATCAATTGTTTCATCTGTTTCTTTACAGAGTCTGCACTTTGGATCGTCGGTTGATTTTTCAATTCTGGCTTTGACAGCATTTGTTCTAATGGCCTGTTCTTGTGCCGCCAGTATTAGTCCATCTGTCTCCTTTTTGAGTGTTGTTGTTGTTGTTGTTGTTGTTGTTGTTATTATTATTATTATTTATTAGATTTGTCCTCTCCGTGGACTCAGAGCGGCCTGTGTCGGCCTGAGGTCTGTGTCGGACTTGCTGGGTTGCAGAACCGAACCAGAGAGTTCTAGAGGTGCAGATGACAGACAATGATTCCTTTGTAGAAGATAATAACTATAGAAGTTTATTTATTTGTTTGTTTGTTTGTTTGTTTGTCTGTCTGTCTATCTATCTATCTATCTATCTATCTATCTATCTATCTATCTATCTATCTATCTATCTATCTATCTAGCCGCCCCGAGTCCACGGAAAGGGGCGGCATACAAATCTAATAAATAAATAAATAAATAAATAAATATGTATTTATTTATTTATTAGATTTGTATGCCACCCCTCTCTGAAGACAATGTAAACAAAAGACAATGTAAACAAATGTAATATTAAAAACAATCTAAAAAAACCCAATTTAAAGAACCACTCATACATACAAGCATACCATGTATAAATTCTATAAGCCTAGGGGGGAGGGAAATTTCAATTCCCCCATGCCTGATGACAGAGGTGGGTTTTAAGGAGCTTGCAAAAGACAAGGAGGGTGGGGGCAACTCTGATATCTGGGGGGAGCTGGTTCCAAAGAGTCGGGGCTGCCACAGAGAAGGCTCTTCTCCTGGGTCCCGCCAAACGACATTGCTTAGTCGACGGGACCCGGAGAAGGCCAACTCTGTTATTAAAAATGCTATCAATCACCTCATTAATGCTGGAAGCTAAGCTGGATTATTCCTTGGGAGAACACAGGTAGCCTGCAACACGCTATTCCCTTGCATAACACCAGTAAAAAAGTCTGGAGACGCAGCCATAATGTTCAATTCTGCGGAAACCTCCCTCCTGCCCATTGTTTGTCCTTAGCCTCTGGACAAATATGACTTTTATTTTTTTCCCTTCTCCTTTCTTTCCCCCCCCCCACCCAAAACTAAAAGGTCTGCTTACAACCAAAGGGAGGTGGGGGAGCCTTCAAAACGTCAATGCAAATTTCAAATTAAATCCTCACCAACATTCCCACCTCAAATATATGCACAGCCACGCAATTTGCAAATGTAACCTTTCACTAGGCCTTTTGTCCCAGTAGCTTCTGCATTTTTTGGTCAGAATTTGGCTTGTGTTTGTATGGTAGGTTTTTTTTCCCTTTTCATTTGTGCATTGCAGTGAAGTTGCACAATTTTTAAAAAAGAATTTGCAATTTTCAGCAGGCAAAAGTGAAATCAGGAGCTCTCAATACATTCAGGAGACCGAAGGCAGTCGGTTTGTTTTAAAATGTGGGGTTGGCGTTTTGTTGTCTGAGCAACAAATTGGTTGCCTGAAGTGGGGTAGGATTTCCTGCCTAAGCAGGGGGGTGGACTAGAAGACCTCCAAGGTCCCTTCCAACTCTATTATTCTATTCCTCATTCTATTCTATTCTATTCCTCATTCTATTCTATTCTATTCCTCATTCTATTCTATTCTATTCCTCATACTGTTCTGTTCTGTTCTATTCTATTCCTCATTCTATTCTATTCTATTCTATTCCTAATCCTATTCTATTCTATTCCTCATTCTATTCTATTCTATTCCTAATCCTATTCTATTCTATTCCTCATTCTATTCTATTCCTCATTCTATTCTATTCTATTCCTCATTCTATTCTATTCTATTCCTCATTCTGTTCTATTCTATTCTATTCCTCATTCTATTCTATTCTATTCTATTCTATATTCTATTCCTTTTTCTATTCTATTACTAATCCTAATCCTAATCCTAATCTTATTCATATTCTATTCTATTTCTCATTTTGTTCCCTATTCTATTCTATTCCTAATCCTATTCTATTCTATTCTATATTCTATTCCCTTTTCTATTCTATTACTAATCCTAATCCTAATCTTATTCATATTCTATTCTATTCCTCATTCTATTCCCTATTCTATTCTATTCCTATTCCTAATCTATTCTATTCCCTATTCTATTCTATTCCTATTCCTAATCTATTCTATTCCCTATTCTATTCTATTCCTATTCCTAATCTATTCTATTCCCTATTCTATTCTATTCCTATTCCTAATCTATTCTATTCCCTATTCTATTCTATTCCTATTCCTAATCTATTCTATTCCCTATTCTATTCTATTCCTATTCCTAATCTATTCTATTCCCTATTCTATTCTATTCCTATTCCTAATCCTAAAACTAAGACTATCCTATCCTATTTGTACCAGCCCACAAAGTAGAAAAGGTTTGGGAACTGTGCTCTACACTACAATGACAGCGTTGCTATTTTTGGTTTGTTTAGTTTCTGCTGCAACTTGGCAAAAGCACACAACACGGAGCCTGTCATCATCAATATTATTGTGTCAATCCACCGGATGGCTTTGTTTTGCTTTTTCTCAGCTAGCCAAGAAAAACAGATTCACAGATAGCCATTTATTCTTTTCTGAAAGGTCTTTACTCGGTTTAAGAAGCGATGTTCTTCTGGGTAGCAGTCTTGATCTTTTGACCGTGATGTCATTGGATTCAGGGGGGGGGGGGCACTCCGAGCTTCGCAACTTGAAGTGTTGAGGACTTCAACTCCCAGAATTCCACAGCCGGCTTGAGGGATTCTGGGAGCTGAAGTCCCACAAGTCTTAAAACTTGCCAAATTTAAAGATTCCTGCTTGGAATTGACTAAGCGTGCCTATGGGAGAATACATATCAATGTATAAATGGATGTATAAATCATATTGAACATGAGCTAATTTACTTCTAGCCCTTCTGTGCTTCTGAAGTGCAGGTCGATGGGGATTCTCCTCCTCCTTCTTTTTCCTTTTCTCATTCTTCCTTCTTCTCCTTTTTCCTTCTTTTTCCTTTTTCCTTCTTCCTTCTTCCTCCTCCTCCTTCTTTTTCCTTTTTCCTTTTTCCTTCCTTTTCCTTTTTCCGTCTTCCTTCTTCCTCCTCCTCCTTCTTTTTCCTTCTTCCTTCTTCTCCTTTTTCCTTCATCTTTCTTCCTTCTTTCTTCTTCCTCCTCCTTCTTCTTCCTTCTTCCTCCTTCTCAAAAGCAACGTGAGAAAATATTATTTCACTGAAAGAGTAGTAGATGCTTGGAACAAACTTCCAGCAGACGTGGCAGTTAAATCCACAGTACTGTAACTGAATTTAAACATGCCTGGGATAAACATATATCCATTGTAAGATAAAATACAGGAAATAGTATAAGGGCAGACTAGATGGACCATGAGGTCTTTTTCTGCCGTCAGTCTTCTATGTTTCTATGTTTCTCCTTCATCCTTCTCTTTCTCCTCCTTCTCCTTCTTTTTTCTTCTTCCTTCTTCCTCCTCCTCCTTTCTCCTCCTTACTCCAGATAATAAGAATAGGAAGAAAATTAAAGTTAAGAACATAATGGACTTACAATAGTGATAGGTAATGCTATAATACACACACACACACTATATGTGTGCGTATTACAGCGTTACCTATCACTATTGTAAGTCTATTGCGTGTGTGTGTGTGTATTGGTCTTGTATATATGTGTATGTTTTATTTTGTATGGATAGAATAGAATAGGATAGAATAGAATAGAATAGAATAGAATAGAATTCTTGATTGGCCAAGTGTGATTGGACACACAAGGAATTTGTCTTTGGTGTAGATGCTCTCAGTGTACATAAAAATATGCATTTGTCAAGAATCATGAGGTGCAGCACTTAATGATTGTCATAGGGGTCAAATAAGCAATGAGGGAACAATCAATATTAATAAAAATCTTAAAAATACAAGCAACAAGTTAGTCATACAGTCTAGTCTGTGGAGAAGGGCGGCATACAAATCTAAATAATAATAATAATAATAATAATAACAATAACAATAACAATAACAATAACAATAACAACAACAACAACAACAACAACAACAATAATAATAATAATAATAATAATAATAATAATAATAATAATAATAATAATTTGATGAAAAGAAGGACCAGGAGAGACGTGATAGCTGTCTTCCAGTATCTCAGGGGTTGCCCCAAAGAAGAGGGAGTCAAGCTATTCTCCAAAGCACCTGAGGGTAGAACAAGAAGCAATGGGGGGAAACTAATCAAGGAGAGAAATAACTTAGAACTAAGGAGGCATTTCCTGAGTTAGAACAAATAACCAGTGGAACAGCTTGCCTCCATCTGTCTGAAGTAGTGTAGGGTTTCCTGCCTGAGCAGGGGATTGGTCTAGAAGACCTCCAAGGTCCCTTCCAACTCTGTTGTTGTTGTTGTTGTTGTTGTTGTTGTTGTTGTTGTTGTTGTTGTTGTTGTTGTTGTGATGAGGAGGAGGAGGAGGAGGAGGAGGAGGGAGAGACGAGAGGAAACTGAGGTGGCTTCTGTTTAGTGGCTTCTCACGCTGAGTAGAAGATTGGATGCTCTCTAAGGGCCCCTTCACGCTCAATCCCTCTGCTGCAACGCGTAGGAAAAGAACAAGAATTGGTGACATGGGTGTAAAATCAAGCAGCCAATTAGGTGCTCACTCATTTTAAATTCTGGGCATGGGGAGGTTTCAGCCCACCCACCCACTCACCCACAACCCCTCCGGCTTCAGAGGTTGTGTGGGTGCTGCAAAAACCGCATTAGCTCCCCTGCTGAATGAAAATAGTTAATTTCGGAAGTTGTTAGCAGCCTTCCTCCCCCCCCCCACGCCCATCAAAGCCGCATTAATCTTGGGAAATTGAACGTAAATTGGAAAATGGCCCTTTCCTGCTGAGCTTATTCATTTTCCCTACTCTCTCCTTGTTCTTTTCCGTAAACAAACCGAAAGCAGCTAGTCCCCTTGAAGGGTTTAACTTTTTGATTCTCATGCAGGGCTTCCCAAATGGGTTGGAAACACACCCACATGCACAAACACACAAACCCTGGAAGAACAGACTCCCCACCCAGGTAGAGCTTGTCCTTGGGACTTCTACAGCCCTACCACCCAGGTGGTCCTCCATGGTCCAACCATCGTGCTGTTCAAATCATAGCTCTTGTATGAGTTCAATTCCCAGAGTCCTCAACCGGCCCTCATTCTTCCTCTTCTCCTTCTCCTTCTTCCTCATCTTCTTCCTCCTCCTCCTCTTTCTCCTTCTCTTCCTACTTCTTCTTCCTCTTTTTTCCTCCTGCCCCTCTTCCCCTTCTCTTTCCTCCTCCTCTTTCTCCTTCTCTTCTTTCTCTTTCTCCTCCTCTTTTTTCTCCTCCTCTTTCTCCTTCACCTTTTCTTCCTCTTTCTTCCTTCTCCTTGTCTTCCTTTGCCTTCTTTCTCCCTTTCTCCTCCTCCTCTTTCTCCTTCTCTCTCTTCCTCCTCTTCCTCTTCTTTCCCCTTCTCTTCCTCCTCCTCTTTTTCATTCTCCTTCCCCTTTTCTTTCTCCCTTTCCTTCTCCTCCTCTTCTTTCTCTCTCCTCCTTCTCCTCCTCCTTTCACCTCCCTCCTCTTTCTCCTCCTCTTTCTCCTTCTTCCTCTTGCTCCTCCTCTTCTTTTTCATTCTCTTCTTTCTCCTTCCCATTTTCTTCCTCTTTTTTCCTTCTCCTTCTCTTCTTCCTCCTCCTCCTCTTTCTCCTTGGGACCCTTTTTATAACTTTATTTCCCAGAAGTCCTGAACCAGCCCTCCTCCTCTTCTTCCTCTTCTCCTTCCTCCTCCTCCTCCTTTGTCTTTCCCCTCCCCCCTCCTCTTCCTCCTTTTCCTCCCCCTCCTCATCTTTGCCCTTTTCTCTCCTCCTCCTTTTACTCCTTCTCTTCTTCCTCCTTCACCTCACAACTTCAATATTTGCCCCCTTTCCTTTTCTTTCCTTTTTTTGAAAAATAATTTTTGTTTATTTATTTATTTATTTGCTTGTTTGTTTGTTTGTTTGTTGTTAGAGTTGAAAGGGACCATGAAGGCCATCGAGTTCAACCCCCTGCCCAAGCAGTTCAATCTTCTCTTAAAAATTTCCAGAGTGTTGGAGTTCACAACATCCACTGGTAGGTTGTTCCATTGGTTGATCGCTCTGACCGTCAGGAAGTTCCTCCTTATCTCCATGTTGAATCTCTCTTTGGTCAGCTTCCAGCCGTTGTCCCTCGTCCGGCCCTCTGGTGCCCTGAAGAATAAAGTGATCCCCTCCTCTCTGTGACATCTTGTAGACTGCTATCATGTCCGCTCTGGCCCTCCTTTTCTCTAGGCTATCCATGCCCAGTTCCCTCAGTCTCTCTTTGTAAGTCTTGGTTTCCAGTCCCTTAATCATCTTGGTTGCTCTTTTTTGCATCTTTTCCAGAGTTTCAATGTCTCTTTTGAAGTGTGGTGACCAGAACTGAACACAGTACTCCAGGTGTGGTCTGACCAGGGCGTAGTAGAGTGGTATTAAGACTTCCCTGGTCTTGGAGTGTATTCCCCTGTTGATGCAGCTTACGATTGTGTTGGCTTTTTTAGCTGCTGCTGCACAGGAATCTGAGCTTCAGGGGGTAATTTGCATACTCCTGGTGCATGCTGGGAAGAAGCTAAAAGCTCACCGCAAGGCAAAAGAACACCGGGTTTGCTGACCAGGGAAGCAGAGGAACTCACCACCCAGGAATCTGAGCTTCAGGGGGTAATTTGCATACTCCTGGTGCATGCTGGGAAGAAGCTAAAAGCTCACCGCGAGGCAAAAGAACACCGGGTTTGCTGACCAGGGAAGCAGAGGAACTCACCACCCAGGAATCTGAGTTTCAGGGGGTAATTTGCATACTCCTGGTGCATGCTGGGAAGAAGCTAAAAGCTCACCGCGAGGCAAAAGAACACCGGGTTTGCTGACCAGGGAAGCAGAGGAACTCACCACCCAGGAATCTGAGCTTCAGGGGGTAATTTGCATACTCCTGGTGCATGCTGGGAAGAAGCTAAAAGCTCACTGCGAGGCAAAAGAACACCGGGTTTGCTGACCAAGGAAGCAGAGGAAATCACCACCCAGGAATCTGAGCTTCAGGGGGTAATTTGCATACTCCTGGTGCATGCTGGGAAGAAGCTAAAAGCTCACCGCGAGGCAAAAGAACACCGGGTTTGCTGACCAGGGAAGCAGAGGAAATCACCAACCCAGCAACAAGAGCAGACATGTCACCTCTGCACTCTCCCGCACCCACCCTACAACCTACCACACACATAAAGAACAACACAGAGAGTGAGAGAGAAGATACACCAACCATGCACACAGAAATCACTCCCCGAACAAGCATAGATGAAGACGGAACTGAATCCATGGTGTGCTGCAGTTTGTGCTCCATGTACTCACTCCTCCCCTCGAACCTCCAAAACTTTACCTGCAACAAATGCAAACTCATCCAGCTACTTGAGGAAAAAATCGAAAACCTAGAGAAAAACCTAACAACCCTGAAGCACCAACATCACAACGAGAAAATCCATCAGACTCCCAACAAAACCAACACCCCAGAGGAGCTAAGCCGAATCCATGCCCCAGAAGCAGTAAATAGCTGGACACACATCACCCTAAGACGAAAAAACAAGCCTCCACCAACTCCAACCCTCCTCCTCCCAACCCCACTGCCTACAAGCAACAAATATTCATTACTCTCGGAACAAGAAAACCTGCAAACATCTGACAAAGAACCACCAAGAACCAAGCACAACACAACTCCACCAAAAGCCTCAACAACAGAAGCTAACCTCCCTCACCCCAAGCCAGCCAAAAAGAAAAGGAGAGTACTGGTAATTGGAGACTCAATCCTCAGGGGAACTGAGCCTCCCATCTGCAGACCAGACAACCAATCTAGAGAGGTGTGCTGCCTCCCTGGAGCTAAAATCTCTGACATAACTGAAAACCTCACCAAAATACTCAAACCCACGGACTACTACCCACTATTGGTGATTCATGCGGGAATCAACGACACAGGGAAAGACATGAACCAAATTATGAAAGACTATGACCACTTGGGCAACACAATCAGAAAAACAGGTGCTCAGGTTGTTTTTTCCTCCATCCTCCCCACTAGAGGACGACACCCCGCCAGAGAACGCAAAATCCCGCAGATAAATCACTGGCTTAAAGGATGGTGTCGCCATAAGAACTTCGGCTTCCTCGACCATGGCCTGCACTATCTCCAAGAAGGGCTTCTAGCAAGCGACGGGCTACACCTCACTAGAGCGGGGAAGAACCTCCTAGGCAACCGACTAGCCCAACTCATCAGGAGGGCTTTAAATTAGCTCTGAGAGGGGAGGGTGACCAAACTATACGACAAAACACTGAACAAAACAAGGAAGGGGAACGGGACAAGCCGACAAACAAACCTGAGAATAAAAAAATTCTACCTGCAAACAAACACAAACATCTAAAATGCCTGTACACAAATGCACAAAGCTTGGGAAACAAACAGGACGAACTGGAATTATTAATACACGAGGGCCAATATGATCTAATTGGAATCACAGAAACCTGGTGGGACGAAACGCACGCCTGGAACACACAGATAATGGGTTACAACCTCTTCAAGAAGAACAGGTCAAACAAGAAAGGAGGAGGTGTTGCACTATACATCAAAGACCACTACACTGCCATAGAACTACATCCAACCAAAGATGATAACCCCCTAGAAATCATATGGGTCAACATAAAAGAAAAAAAGAGCAACACCACAATTGGAGTATACTACAGACCACCCAATCAAACAGACACAATGGACGACCTCTTCACATGCCAACTAACAGACATATGCAACAAACACAGCACGACAATAATGGGGGACTCCAACTACCCAGACATCAACTGGAAAACTAACTCAGCACCAAGCGGAAAGTCTGCCAAATTTCTTTCCAGTCTAGCTGACAACTTTCTAACCCAAAAAGTTGAAACAGGAACCAGAGGGAATGCTATATTAGACCTAATACTAACAAACAGGGAAGAAACAATAGAGGGAACAGAAGAAGAAGGGAAACTGGAAGAGAGCGACCACGTCATCCTCAAATTCAACATAGTGCAATCACTAGCTACTATACCCAACACCACTACAGTCCCAGACTTCAGAAAAGCAGACTTTAACAAGCTCAGAGCGAACCTTGAACAATGCCCCTGGAACGGACTCTTAGAAGGAAAAACCACTCAGGAAGCCTGGGTGATCCTAAAAAACAGCATCATAGACGCCCAAAACAACGCAATCCCCATGAAAAGGAAAAACAGGAAAACCAAAACTAAACCTGCATGGCTAAACAAAGCCCTCGCAGATGACATAAAAGGAAAAAAAGCTAAGTACAAACAATGGAAAGAAGGACTCATAACCAAAGCGGAATATCAGCAAACAGCCAGTTCCTGCAAACAAAAAATAAAAACAGCAAAGGCACAATATGAACAACACCTTGTAGCGGAAGTCAAAGACAACAAAAAAAGATTCTTCCAACACATCAACAATAAGAAGAAAATCAAAGAAACAATCGTCACACTAAAAAACGAAGAGGGTAGAGAAATCACAGACAGCAATAACCAAGCACAGCTACTCAACGCCTACTTTGCAACAGTCTTCACACAAAAGGGAACCTCCCTCCAACCAATCTGCAATTTAACTGCAACAAACTGCCCCAGAACCGAACTCAACATAGACAAAAGCACAGTGAGGGACTACCTGAGGGAACTCAACGAATACAAATCACCAGGGCCAGACGGACTTCACCCCAAAGTCCTAAAAGAATTGGCAGACACCATAGCGGAACCACTCCTCCTCATCTACCAAATATCCTGGATCACTGGAGACCTACCGGAAGACTGGAAGCGAGCTGACGTAGTCCCCATCCACAAAAAAGGCAAAAAGACCGACCCAGGTAACTACAGACCAATCAGTCTGACCTCTATACCTGGAAAAATACTGGAGAAAATAATCAAAAAACAACTTACCCACTTCCTAGAAACAAACAAGATCATACCCAATAGCCAGCACGGATTCATCAGAAACAAATCATGCCAAACCAATCTCATATCATTTTTCAACACCATAACCAAGTCAGTTGACCAACGCAACTCAGTGGACCTCATATACTTGGACTTCAGTAAGGCTTTCGATAAAGTCGACCACAATCTCCTAATCCACAAACTAGAAAAAAATGGAGTAGATTACTACACATGTAGATGGATAAACAGTTGGCTGACCAACTGCACCCAACGAGTTGTCCTCAACGGCACCAAATCCACATGGAAAAAAGTAGACAGTGGAGTACCACAGGGCTCTGTCCTGGGTCCTGTACTCTTTAACATCTTCATCAACGACCTGGATGAGGGAATAAAAGGGGAACTAATAAAATTTGCAGATGACACCAAGCTGGCGGGGGTAGCCAACACCCTTGAGGACAGGCTCAGAGTACAAGAAGACCTAGACAGACTATCACAGTGGGCCCATACCAACAAAATGAGGTTCAACACCGACAAATGCAGAGTCCTCCACCTCGGCAAAAAGAACCCTAGACATACATACAGCCTGGGAGATACCCCACTCAGCAGTAGTGACTGCGAAAGAGATCTTGGAGTCTTGGTGGACAATCAACTAAACATGAATCAGCAATGTGCAGCAGCAGCCAAAAAAGCCAACTCAATCCTAAGCTGCATCAACAGAGGAATACGCTCCAAGACCAGGGAAGCACTAATACCACTCTACTATGCCCTGGTCAGACCCCACCTGGAGTACTGCATCCAATTCTGGTCACCTCACTACAAAAAAAGACATCGAAACTCTGGAGAAGGTGCAAAAAAGAGCAACCAAAATGATTAGGGGACTCGAAACCAAGACTTACGAAGAGAGATTGAGAGAACTGGGCATGGACAGCCTAGAAAAAAGAAGGTCTAGAGGGGACATGATAGCAGTTTACAGATACTTGAGGGGTTGCCACGGTGAGGAGGGGGTCTCTTTATTCCCCAGGGCACCAGAGGGCCGGACGAGGAACAATGGTTGGAAGCTGACCAAGGAGAGATTCAACCTGGAAATAAGGAAGAACTTCCTGACGGTCAGAGCGATCAACCAATGGAACTGCCTGCCAGGGGAGGTGGTGAACTCCCCAACTCTGGACACCTTCAAGAGGAGATTGGACTTCCATTTGGCTGGGGTGCTGTAGGGTTTCCTGCTCAGGCGGGGGGTTGGACTCGATGACCTAACGGTCCCTTTCAACTCTTTCAACTCTTTCCCTTTCAACTCTTCCAAGCAGTGGAAGTGATGTGCCGGTGCCTGGAGGCTGTTGGGGTCTGGATGGGTGTCAACAGACTCAAGCTCAACCCGGATAAGATGGAGTGGCTGTGGGTTTTGCCTCCCAAGGACAACTCCATCTGTCCATCCATCACCCTGGGGGGGAAGTCACTAACCCCCTCAGGGAGGGTTCGCAACTTGGGCGTCCTCCTCGATCCACAGCTCACATTAGAGAAACATCTTTCAGCTGTGGCGAGGGGGGCGTTTGCCCAGGTTCGCCTGGTGCACCAGTTGCGTCCCTATTTGGACCGGGAGTCACTGCTCACAGTCACTCATGCCCTCATCACCTCAAGGCTCGACTACTGTAATGCTCTCTACATGGGGCAACCTTTGAAAAGTGTTCGGAAACTTCAGATCGTGCAGAATGCAGCTGCGAGAGCTATCATGGGCTTTCCTAAATTTGCCCATGTCACACCAACACTCCGCAGTCTGCATTGGTTGCCGATCAGTTTCCGGTCACAATTCAAAGTGTTGGTTATGACCTATAAAGCCCTTCATGGCACTGGACCAGAATATCTCCAGGACCGCCTTCTGCCGCATGAATCCCAGCGACCAGTTAGGTCCCACAGAGTTGGCCTTCTCCGGGTCCCATCAACTAAACAATGTCGTTTGGCGGGATCCAGGGGAAGAGCCTTCTCTGTGGCGGCCCCAACCCTTTGGAACCAACTCCCCCCAGATATCAGAGTTGCCCCCACCCTCCTAGCCTTTCATAAGCTCCTTAAAACCCACCTCTGTCGTCAGGCATGGGGGAATTGACATGTTCCTTCCCCTAGGCTTATAACATTTATGCATGGTACGCTAGTGTGTATGATTGGTTTTAATTTGTGGTGTTTTTTTTAAAGTAATTTAAATATTGGATTTGTCGTACATTGTATTGCTATTGCTGTGAGCCGCCCCGAGTCAGCGGAGAGGGGCGGCATACAAATCTGATTAAACTTAAACTTAAACTGATTGTCCACCAAGACTCCGAGGTCTCTTTCGCAGTCGCTACTGCTAAGAGGGGTTTCTCCCAGGTTAGTATATATACATTTTAAAAAGACATTCTCTCAATCATTACATAATTAAATTTGATCATTATTTTGTCTACATTGAAGAACACACAAAAAAGAGGAAAAACAGATAAAGGGGGAAAAACAAAGGCATCGCAAAGACAACTCTATACATAACACACACCCTCCTGCTGTTTCCATTTCAATATTTTAACACTACAGTGGTACCTCTACCTAAGAACGCCTCTACTTAAGAACTTTTCTAGATAAGAACCGAATGTTCAAGATTCTTTTGCCTCTTCTCAAGAACCATTTTCTAATTAAGAACCTGAGCCAGGAAAAATTCCCCAGGAAATTTGAGAGCGGCACAAAGTCCCCGCCAGTTTCCTGCCATTCCCCCTGGGTTTCTCTCTCTGGCGCAGTGTAGGGGAGGCAGCCTCCTGCCAGGTATATTGGGTGTGCGTGCTCCTCCTCACCATCTCAAAGTCCCTCTCTTTTTTTTAAGCCTTAAAGTTTTGGATTTTTTTGATTCCCCTCCCCTCCCCTTCTTCCTTTGAACATAAAAACCTAAGAAGAGCCCTGCTGAATCAGGCCAAAGCCCATCGAGTCCAGCATCCTGTGTCCCACAGTGGCCCACCAATGGTCCATGGGGATCTTGAGCAGAAAGAGAAGGCAAGACCCTCCCTTTCCCTTCACCCCCAACAAATGGGACTCAAGGGAACCCTGCCTGCCTCAACCAACATAGAGGCGGCACTTGGACATCCGTTTCAATAACCACCTATGATACACTTGGCATCCATGAATCTGTCTAATCCTGACTTGAAGCTATCAAGGCTGACAGCTGTCACAACCTCTTTCAGAAGGGAATTCCCTCAACCAAGGACCCTCTGGGTGAAGAAATATTTCCCTTGATTTGTTCTCACTTTCTTACCTATGAGCTTTAGGGAATGCCCCCTCGTCCTAGTATTGTGTGATAGAGAAAATAATTTTTCTCTATCCACCTTTTCTATCCCATGCAGGATTTTATACACTTCAATCAAGTCCCCCCCCCCCTTAAACGCCGTCTTTCAAGGCTGAAGAGACCAAGGCGTTGCAGCCTGGTTTCATAAGGGAGGGGCTCCACTTCTTTGATCATTCTTGTTGCCCTTTTTTGCACCTTTTCCAGTTCCATTCTGTTCTGTCTGGGTGCCCCCAGACTTCAACACCAACTGGAAAAAGCAGCCAGACACGCTGGTAAAAGCAAAAGCACTTTATAGTTTGAAAAATAAACACAGAGAAAAACCTGTTCTTCCCAACAGGCAGGCTATGAGGCTTCACAGCAAAGTCCTGACGGCCAGACAATACAGCAGACTTCTTGCTGGCACACACACCACTGTAGAGAATAAGCCCCCACGCCTTTTTCCCCAAGGTTTCAGCCTTCAAGGCCACAAGTCAGAATCAGAGACGCCAAAGATCACAGCCAGGTCCCAGGACTCCCAAAGATACTACTCCACAAGCCAGGAAGGGTGGGTCTGCCTTTTCAGCCTTTCCAGAGAGCACTACACCCAAACCCAGCTGTTGCCTCTTTAGTGCTGAAAGTACCTGGCTAATTGTCCCCTTCGTTGTTCTGCTCTTCTCTGCCGGAGATCGATTATTGCTTGTGCATTTTCATCTAAGGAATCCAGGCTGCTTGCTGGGGAGAGCTCCCTCTCGGGGGACTCTGGCTGTCGTCCCTCTCCCTCAGCCTGAGATTCCTCCTCCCCGTCTGCCTGAACCTCCTGTTCCTCATCCTCCCCCTCTGAGCAGGAAGCCGGCAGAGGATCAGCCGTTCCCTGAGGGGCCTCGGACGGAATCACAACACATTCTATCCTTCTTGAGGTGTGATGACCAGAACTGTACACAGGACTCCAAGTGTGGTCTCACCAACACTTATTGACTTATTTTTGATTCCCTTCCTAATCATGCCAAGCCTGGAATTTGCTTTTCTTTTTTTTTACTGCTGCTGCACACTGGGTTGACATCTTCATTGAGCTGTCCACCAAAACCTCAAGATCCCTTTCTTGGGTTGTCTCAGAAACCTTGCTCCCCATCAGTTGAGAGGTATAATTAGGGTTCTTTGCCCCGATATGCATAACTTTGTACTTGTTTAGGTTAAAATTCATTTTGGCAGTGACTGTCCTCCTCCTCTTCTTCCTCCTCCTCCTCCCACCCAAATTCCGAGCTTTTATTTTTTTCCTAATGGGTTTGCACGCATTATTTGCTTTTACATTGATTCCTATGGGAAAATCTGCTTCTACTTACAAACCTTTCTACTTAAGAACCTGGTCACAGAACAAATTAAGTTCTTAAGTAGAGGTACCACTGTGTATAGCTTTTGATAATAATAAAAAAAATAAAAAAATGGGGAGTATAACCAGCCATCAGAGCTGCTGATCCCCAAGTTAAAACCAAAGTGGAAGGTCATATTGGTGGCAGGCCTTCAGCTGGACACTTAGGTCCACTTATTTATTTATTAGAGTTGGAAGGGGCCTTGTAGGTCATCTAGTCCAACCCTCCTGCTCAAGCCGAAGTCTCTACATTATTTCAGACAAATGGCAGTCCAATCTCCCCTTGGAAGTCTCAAGTGTTGGAGCGCTCTGGATTTCTTTGACCTGCAGATCCTCCTGCAGTTCCAACAGCAAGGTCCTTCCTTTCTCAGAATAATGACATTCCAATTCCGATGCCATCTTCCCAGACAGGGTGGAAAAGGTTTGGGAGGTCCTTGACAGTGCTAAAATAAAAATTGCCCAAATTGCTTCCTTTCCTTTCTGTCCTAATTCGAGTCAAAAGCTTGCAGCCATCCTCTTGGCATCCACATTGCTTGGTTTCTCAAGTTAGCACTTCATTCCTCTATCTCTTTTTTTCCTTCGCTCCCGTTTTCTTCCCGCTGGGTTTAGGGTTCAAAAGGAGGTGATCTCTGCAGCAGAAACAAAGCCTTAAATACATATGGAAATCCTAAGAAGAAGGAATATGTTCCCTGCTCTGCATGTCCAAGGGATAATTGAAGGACCGCTAGTTGACACCTCTGCTGTGTCGTCTTCTTCTTCTTCTTCTTCTTCTTCTTCTTCTTCTTCTTCTTCTTCTTCTTCTTCTTCTTCTTCTTCTTCTTTCTTTCTTCTTTCTTCTTCCTCTTTCTTCTCCCTCCTCCTCCTCTTTCCTCCTTTCTCTTCTCCTTCTTCTTATTCTTCCCTTTCTTTTTTCTTCCTCCTCCTCCTCCTTTCTCTTCCCCTTTCCCTTCTCCTTCTTCTCCTTCTTCTTTCTTCTCCCTCCTCCTCCTCTTTCATCCTTTCTCTTCTTCTTCTTCTTCTTCCCTTTCTTTTTTGTTCCTCCTCCTCCTCCTTTCTGTTCCCCTTCCCCTTCTTCTTCTTCTTCTTCCTCTTCTTCTTGCTCTTTCTTCTTCTTTCTTCTCACTCCTCCTCCTCCTCTTTCCTCCTTTCTATTCTCCATCTTCTTATTCTTCCCTTTCTTTTTTGTTCCTCCTCCTCCTCCTTTCTCTTCCCCTTTCCCTTCTTCTTCTTCTCCTTCTCCCTCTTCTTCTTCTTTCTTCTCCCTCCTCCTCTTTCCTCCTTTCTCTTCTCCTTCTTATTCTTCCCTTTCTTTTTTGTTCCTCCTCCTCCTTTCTCTTCCCCTTCCCCGTCTTCTTCTTCCTCTTCTTCTTCCTCTTTCTTCTTCTTTCTTCTCCCTCCTCCTCCTCTTTTCTCCTTTCTATTCTCCTTCTTCTTATTCTTCTTATTCTTCTTCTTCTTCTTCTTCTTCTTCTTCTTTCTTCTCCCTCCTCCTCCTCTTTCCTCCTTTCTATTCTCCATATTCTTATTCTTCCCTTTCTTTTTTTGTTCCTCCTCCTCCTCCATTCTCTTCCCCTTCCCCTTCTTCTTCTTCTTCCTCTTCTTCTTCCTCTTTCTTCTTCTTTCTTCTCCCTCCTCCTCCTCTTTCCTCCTTTCTATTCTCCATATTCTTATTCTTCCCTTTCTTTTTTGTTCCTCCTCCTCCTCCTTTCTCTTCCCCTTTCACTTCTCCTCCTCCTCCTCCTCCTCCTTCTTCTTCTTCTTTCTTCTCCCTCCTCCTCCTCTTTCCTCCTTTCTCTTCTCCTTCTTCTTATTCTTCCCTTTCTTTTTTGTTCCTCCTCCTTTCTCTTCCCCTTCCCCTTCTTCTTCTTCTTCTTCTTCTTCCTCTTCTTCTTCCTCTTTCTTCTTCTTTCTTCTCTCTCCTCCTCCTCTTTCCTTCTTTCTCTTCTCCTTCTTCTTCTTCTTCTTCCCTTTCTTTTTTGTTCCTCCTCCTCCTTTCTCTTCCCCTTCCCCTTTCCCTTCTCCTTCTTCTCCTTCTTCTCCTTCTTCTCCTTCTTCTCCTTCTTCTTCTTCTTCTTCTTCTTCTTCTTCTACTACTACTCTTGCTTCTCCTCCTCTTTCTTTTTCTCCTTCTGTTTCTTCTTCCTCCTGCTCCTCCTTCCTCCTTTCTCTTCCCCTCTGTTCTGTCTGGGTGCCCCCAGACTTCAACACCAACTGGAAAAAGCAGCCAGACACGCTGGTAAAAGCAAAAGCACTTTATAGTTTGAAAAATAAACACAGAGAAAAACCTGTTCTTCCCAACAAGCAGGCTATGAGACTTCACAGCAGAGTCCTGATGGCCAGACAATACAGCAGACTTCTTGCTGGCACACCCACCACTGTAGAGAATAAGACCCACACCTTTCCCCCCCAAGGTTTCAGTATTCAAAGTCACAAACCAGAATTCCAAGACGCCAAAGATCACAGCCAGGTCCCAGGACTCCCAAAGATAATACTCCACAAGCCAGGAAGGGTGGGTCTGCCTTTTCAGCCTTTCCAGAGAGCAACACACCCAAACCCAGCTGTTGCCTCTTTAGTGCTGAAAGTACCTGGCTAATTGTCCCCTTCGTTGTGTTGCTCTTCTCTGCCGGAGATCGATTATTGCTTGTGCATTTTCATCTAAGGAATCCAGGCTGCTTGCTGGGGAGAGCTCCCTCTCAGGGGACTCTGGCTGTCCTCCCTCTCCCTCAGCCTGAGATTCCTCCTCCCTGTCTGCCTGAACCTCCTGTTCCTCATCCTCCCCCTCTGAGCAGGAAGCCGGCAGAGGATCAGCCGTTCCCTGAGGGGCCTCAGACGGAATCACAACACCCTCCCCTTTCCATTTTTTCTTCTTCCTCCTCTTTGTCCAGGGGTGAGGAGGACACCAGGCTAAAAAAGTAGGAAGCAGTGAGTTCTAGTCCCACCTTAGGCCTGAAAGCTGGCTGGGTCCCTGGTGATCTCTGAGCTCATCTGCTTCCTTCAAGACATTTCATAACCCAGCTAGGTAACCTCATCAGTGCTCACCACCTTGAATGCTTGAAAGAGCCCATCTTTGTATGGACCCTTCATTCCCCTCTGCCTGGGCCTGGAGACATCCTTCTCCCTCCCGCAAAGAGACGGGTTTCCATTCATGTTTTCTGCATTTGAGCTCCGAATGCCTGTGGTCGCCTTGGTCTCTTTCCACTGTCTCCTTCTCAGGAAGGGAGAGGATTGTTGGTATGAAGGCGCTTGGCTCTCGCTCGGCTCCCCTGCCTTCGTCCTCCTTTGCTTGTTCCGAATCATCGGGAGGTTACTCCATAGCTAAGTCTCCGTCCTCCTCCACCCCCCTCCCGTCCCAGCCATGGCCCTGCTGGTGGGGTAGAAGGCCTGCTGTGCTGGGGGGGAAGAGGAGGTGGAGGGAAGTTCATCAAGGAGCTTCTCATGGGATCTTGGTTTCAACCACCATATTTGATCCCATATGTCTTGAAAGAAGGAAGGGAGAGGGAGGGAGGGAGGGAGGGAGGGAAGGAAGGAACAGAGGTTAGAGGAAGAAAGGAAGGAAGGAAGGAAGGAAGGAAGGAAAGGAGGGAGGGAGGGAAGGAAAGAACAGAGCTTAGAAGAAGGAAGGAAGGAAGGAAAAGGAGGGAGGAAGGAAGGAAGGAAGGAAAGGAGGGAGGGAAGGAATGGAGATTAGAAGAAGGAAGGAAGGAAGGAAAGGAGGGAGGGAAGGAACAGAGCTTATAAGAAGGAAGGGAAGGAAGGAAAGAAAGAAAGGAGGGAGGGAAGGAATGGAGGTTAGAAGAAGGAAGGAAGGAAGGTTAAAAGAAGGAAGGAAGGTGAGACGAAGGAAGGGAGGGAAATAGGAAGGGAGAGAGAGAGTGAGAGAGGGAGGGAGGGGAGAAGGAGGGGAGACAAAGGGAAGGAGGGAGGAATAAGGAGAAAGAAAGAAAGGAAGGAAAGAGGGATGAGAGACAAGGAAGGAAAGGAGAGAAATAGGCAGGACCAAGGGAAGAAGCAGAAAGAAAGAGAGAAAGGAAGGTACAAAGAAGGGAGAGAGAGAGAGAAGGAAGGAAAGAAAGAAGGAAGGAAGGAAGCAAAACAACAGAACAGAAAAGAAAAGAAGAAAAAGAAAAGAACCAAGTAACCATCCTTATGAAAGCTTCAGAGGCAAACATTCCTCCAAAAGGACACGGCTGGTGCAAACATCTGGAGCAGCCCCAGTAAATGTCACGTTATTAATGGCAACCAGGAGAAAAAGTTTGGCATCGCACAAACACACACACACACCAACCAGAAGGAGGGTGTGGACAATCGAGGGTGTGTGTGTGTTAAACATCGTTTATGAAGTCAAGCTTGGTGAGTTGAAACCTTCCAAATTCATGCATGGATCGTTACGCAGCAACAAGGGCTGAAGGATTAGCTGGAAAAAATGAACTCCAAGTAAATAAAACAGAACCATAATCATAATTAAAAAATAATAAATCAATTCAAAAAAAATAAAAGAAAAATAATGCTCCACGGTCACATTCGTGTCCTTCTCCTGCTGTCTGGTTTGTGTGTTTCTATGTTTCTACGTCAAACAATTATCCATTGTGTAACACACACACCCCTTCAAAATTAGTTCAGCCACTGAAAAAAGCAGTTGGTGAACTAGAGATTGGGGGTAGCAGAATTCCCATTACTAAACAAGGTGGATGTTAGGTGAATCACATCCAATTTCACAACCTTCTAGGTTCTATCAGATCTCAAGACCTAAAACGGTCACCTAACATCAAAAACGTCATCAAAAAAGCACCACAAAGAATGTTCCTTCTGCGCCAACTCAGGAAGCTCAAACTGCCCAAGGAGCTGCTGATCCAGTTCTGCAGAGGAACCATTGAGTCTGTCATCTGCACCTCCATCACTGTCTGGTTCGGTTCTGCAACCCAACAAGACCGACACAGACTTCAGAGGAGAATCAGAACTGCAGAAAAAACAATGGCTGCCAACCTGCCTTCCATGGAGGACCTGTAGACTGCACGAGTCAAAAAGAGGGCGGGGAAAATATTGACTGACCCGTCACATCCTGGACATAAACTGTTTCAACTCCTACCCTCAAAATGTCGCTACAGAGCACTGCACATCAAGACAACTAGACACAAGGACAGGTTTTTTTCACGAACGCCATCACTCTGCTAAACAAATAATTCCCTCAACACTGTCAAACTATTTACTAAATCTGCCCTACTATTACTAGTAGTGTTTTCTCATCATTCCTATCATCCTTTTCCTCCCATTTAGGACTGTAACTTGTTGCTTGTAGCCTTAAGATTTTTATTAATATTGATTGTTTCCTCATTGCTTATTTGACCCCTATGACAATCATTAAGTGTTGTATCTCCTGATTCTTGACAAATGTCTCTTTTTCTTTTATGTACACTGAGAGCATCTGCACCAAGACAAATTCCTTGTGTGTCCAATCACACTTGGCCAATAAAAAATTATATTCTATTATATTCTATTCTATATTTTTATTTTTATTTGTTTATTTTGTCCAATACACAATACATATAGAAGAGAATAGACACGAGGTAATATATATAAAGAAGAATATAAAATAGAAGCGAAGATATATGAAAGGAAGAAAATATATATGATATATGAGATAAAGGAAAGACAATTGGACAAGGGACGAAAGGCACACTGGTGCACTTATATACGCCCCTTACTGACCTCTTAGGAACCTGGAGAGGTCAATCGTGGAGAGTCTAAGGGAGAAATGTTGGGGGTTAAGGGTTGACACTATTGAGTCTGGTAATGAGTTCCACGCTTCGACAACTCAATTGTTAAAGTCATATCTTTTACAGTCAAGTTTGGAGCAGTTAATATTAAGTTTGAATCTGTTGTGTGCTCTTGTGTTGTTGCGGTTGAAGCTGAAGTAGTCATTGACAGGTAGGACATTGCAGCATATGATCTTGTGGGCAATATTTAAATCGTGTTTTAGGCGTCGTAGTTCTAGGCTTTCTATTCTATTCAATTCGATTCTTATATTCTATATTCTATTCTATTCCATTCCTTAAGTGTTGTACCTTATGATTCTTGACAAATATCTCTTTTCTTTTATGTACACTGAGAGCATCTGCACCAAAGACAAATTCCTTGTGTGTCCAATCACACTTGGCCAGTAATTATTCTATTCTATTCTATTCCATTCTATTATCTTCTATTCTATTGTTGACAAATGTATCATTTTCTTTTATGTACACTGAGAGCATCTGCACCAAAGACAAATTCCTTGTGTGTCCAATCACACTTGGCCAGTAATTATTCTATTCTATTCTATTCTCTGTGAAAATGCTTCTGCGCTCTCTCCCACCCCACCCCATTTCAAGAGTTCATTCGGATCCAGAGATGCCTTCAAACCACTTCTGAATGTTTCACCCCATGCCAGGAAAAGAGGACCTCTTCTATTATTAAAGGCACAGTTAGGGGGCCATTGTATTCACTAATTGAATTTTAATTGCATTTCAAAATAAATTGAGCTTCTGTCTTGGCCCTTTTTGCTGTGTCTTTGGGGAATTCCTTTGAAAAGTATGAAACTTGGCTGCCAATTGCCGGATGGCCCTGATCTATTTTCTGTGACGCTATTATCTGTGGTTTGGAATAAACCAGGACTTCCCTTTGCTGGATGATGGTCTGGAGAGCTTTGGCAGCCCTTCGCTTCTTCCCCTTTGAAGCAGCGGTGGGGAGCCAACAGATGGGAATATTTGCAGCTTGGGGTTTGGAGGAGGAGGAGGAAGAAGAGGAGGAGGACTGTGGGTCCTTGATGCTCTCTGAGCTTCCTTCTTTCATTTCAGATGTTTTGTTACCCAATTAGGTAACATTATCAGTGCTACAAGGGAGTGGGGTTTGCAGGAGAAGGAGGAGGAGAAAGAGGAGGAGGAGGAGGAAGAAGAGGAGGAGGAAGGAGGGAGGAGAAAGAGGAGGAGGAGGAGGAAGAAGAGGAGGAGGAGGGAGGAGGAAGGAGGAAGAGGAGGAGGAGGAAGAGGAGGAGGAGGGAGGGGAAAGAGGAGGAGGAAGAAGAGGAAGAGGAAGGAGGAAGAGGAGGAGGAGGAAGAAGAGGAGGAGGAAGGAGGGAGGAGGAAGAGGAGGAAGAAGAGGAGGAGGAAGGAGGGAGGAGAAAGAAGAGAAGGAGGAAGAAGAGGAGGAGGACTCTGGGTCCTTGATGCTCTCTTAGCTTCCTTGTTTTGTTTCAGATATTTCATTACCCAGCTAGGTAACATCATCACTGATAGAAGGGTGTGGGATTTGCAGAAAGAAGAGGAGTGGGGACAAGGAGGACTGTGGGTCTTGGTATGTTCTGAGCCTGGTTATATACTTGAAGAGATTTCATTATACAATTAGAGAAGTTTGTTGTGAATCCTTGCACTGATGCCGTTATCTAGCTGGGTAATGAAACGTCCAAAAGAAGTTTGGAAGAAAACCACCAAGCTCAGAAAGCACCAAAGACACACACACACCCCATCCATCCAAAGACTGTATGACTGTAACTTTGTGGGTTGCATCCTTACAATTGACTGGTTCCTAATATGATTGGATTGCTTATTTGTACCCAGACTATCATTAAGTCTTCTAGGCTACATTAACAGAGGGATAGAATCAAGACCACATGAAGTGTTAATACCATTTTATAAGGCCACACTTGCAATAGTGCATTCAGTTTTGGTCACTACAATGCAAAGAGGATGTCGAGACTCTAGAAAAAGTGCAGAGAAGAGCAACAAAGAGGATTAGGGGACTGAAGGCTAAAACAGATGAAGAACGGTTGCAGGAACTGGGCATGGCTAGTTGAATGGAAAGAAGGACCAGGGGAGACACGATAGCAGTCTTCCAAAATCTCAGGGGTTGCCACAAAGAAGTGGGAGTCAAGCTATTCTCCAAAGCCCCTGAGGGTAGAACAAGAAGCAATGGGTGGAAACTAAACAAGGAGAGAAGCAACTTAGAACCTGACAGTAAGAACAATCAATTAATGAAATAGAAATTGCCTCCAGAACTTGTGAATCCTCTAACACTGAAATTTTTTAAGAAGCCATTGAATAACAGTCTGTCTGAAGTAGTGTAGGGTTGGACTAGAAGACCTCCAGGGTCCCTTCCAACTGTGTTGTTGTTGTTGTTCTTTTTGTAGTTGTTGTTTTATTCACAAAAAACCAGTAATACACGGCAAACCAGATTTATATGCTGGATCGTATCGCTATATCACAAGTCAAACACTTCCCAAGTGTCTAGGATTGTGTGATATATTTTCGTATGATGCGCGCAGATCCAAGTACGGTGGCCTTTTGCAACTGACAGATTGTGATTTTGTCATGGTTTATTGTTTTCAAATGCTGGCTGAGGTCTTTTGGCTCCACACCCAATGTGCCGATTACTACACATTATTATTATTATTATTATTATTATTATTATTATTATTATTATTACTATTATTATTATTATCATCACAAAAACAGTAATACATAGCAAACGAGGTTGATATGCTGGATTTTGTAACACAATATCACAAGTCAAGCACATTATTATTATTTTCATCATTATTATTATTATTTATTATTATTATTATTATGTCAATACAACACAGCAAACGAGATCACTATGCTGGATTTCGTATTTCATCACCAGTCGGGCGCTTCCCAAGCACCTAGGACTGCGTGATGTAGTGGCGAATTATTATTATTATTATTATTATTATTATTATTATTATTATTATTTATTATTATTATTATTATTATTATTATTATTATTATTATTATTATTATTATTATTATTATTCCCAAGCACCTAGGACTGCGTGATGTAGTGGCGAATTATTATTATTATTATTATTATTATTATTATTATTATTATTATTATTATTATTATGTCAGTACAACACAGCAAACGAGATCACTATGCTGGATTTCGTATTTCATCACCAGTGGGGCACTTCCCAAGCACCTAGGACTGCGTGATGTAGCAGCGAATTATGTTTGCCGACCCAGTAAAGTGGCCTTTTGCAATTGACAGATGGAGATTTTGTCAATTCCGATGTTTTCAAATGTCCGCTGAGATCCTTTGCCACTGTGCCCAGCGTGCCAAGTATCACTGGGACCACTTTCACTGGCTTATGCCAGAGTCGTTGCAGCTCGATTTTTAGATCTTCGTATTTCACTCATTTCTCTAGCTGCTTCTCCTCGATTCTGCTGTCTCCTGGGATTGCGATGTCGATGATCCATACTTTCTTTTTCTCCACAATCAGGATGTCTGGTGTGTTATGCTTCAGAATTCGGTCAGTCTGAAGTCAGAAGTCCCACAGTAGCTTTGCTTGCTCATTTTCAACCACTTTTTCGGCTTATGATCCCACCAGTTCTTTGCCACTGGTAAATGGTAGTTCCGGCACAAGTTCCAGTCGATCATCTGTGCCACAGCATCATGTCTATGCTTGTAGTCAGTCTGTGCAATCTTTTTGCAGCAGCTGAGTATGTGACCAATTGTTTCATCTGTTTCTTTACAGAGTCTGCACTTTGGATCGTCTGTTGATTTTTCAATTCTGGCTTTGACAGCATTTGTTCTAATGGCCTGTTCTTGTGCCGCCAGTATTAGTCCTTCTGTCTCCTTTTCGAGTGTTCCACTTGTAAGCCATGACCAGGTCTTTTCTTTATCCAGTTTGCCTTCAATCTTCTCCAAGAACTGGCCATGCAATGCTTTGTTCCGCCAACTGTCCATACGACATTGAGTTACAGTTTTTCTGTACTGGTCTTTAGTTTGCTTCACCTTGAAAAGCTTTGTATTGTTGACCTCCATCAACACTGACTATTTGCTCTCCTTCACATAGTCAGCTACTGCATGCTTCTCTTCTTCCACCATCTGCTTCACTTGCAAAAGTCCTCTGCCACCTATTTTCCTTGGTAAATATAGCCTGTCAACATCACTGCAGGGCTGTAGTGCATGATGGATCGTCATTAATTTTCTGGCTATTATTATTATTATTATTATTATTATTATTATTATTATTATTATTCCTCTGAAGTGAAATGGAAACATCCAAGTTCTGAGCCGATCCACAGCCACCAAACTGAATTTAAAACTGGGTCTGCAGGAGGACATAGTCCAGCTTAGCTTTCATGGGTAGAATTAACCCAGGAATGTCGGAGCATCTTAGTTTCCCTGTTTGCCTCTTTGCAAAAGGCAGCCCTGCTCTTTACCTTCAAGTGATGACAGCTGTAGCCAGAGCCAAAAGCAATTAAAATTCCCAATGACCACAACATGTGGAATCTCCAATTTAGAAGAAAATAAAATAAAATAATTTTGATAGTGTCTCAGCCACGAGGCCGTTTCCTATGGAACCATTTTGCACGCTCGGTTGAACATCAAAAGAAGGCAGGCATTTTTATTATAACTCCCATACGTTGACTAATTCTAGATTGTCTGGGGCTGATTTTTTTGTTGTTTGTTTCCAATACTGTTTTAGAAAATGGAAGGATCGTCTTTTGTAATCTTTCTGGTCTGTTTGGAAGCATCGGAGATCATGACAAGACGGAGTGGCTGTGGGTTTTGCCTCCCATCTGTCCGTCCATTACCCTGGGGTGGGGAGGAACTACTGACCCCCTCGGAGAGGGTCCGCAACTTGGGCATCCTCAGCTAACATTGGAACATCATCTTTCAGCTGTGGCGAGGAGGGGATTTGCATAGGTTCACCTGGTCCACCAGTTGCGGCCCTATTTGGACAGGGAGTCACTGCTCACAGTCACTCACGCCCTCATCACCTCGAGATTTGACTACTGCAATACTCTGTACATGGGGTTACCTCTGAAGAGTGTTTGGAAACTTCAGATCGTGCAGAATGTGGCTGCGAGAGCAATCATGGGCTTCCCTAGGTATGCCCATGTTTCATCAATACTCCGCAGCCTGCACTGGCTGCCAATCAGTTTCTGGTCACAATTCAAAGTGTTGGTCATGACCTACAAAGCCCTACATGGCATCAGACCAGAATACCTACGAGACCGCCTTCTGCCACATGAATCCCAGCGACCGATTAGGTCCCACAGAGTCGGCCTTCTCCGGGTCCTGTCGACTAAACAATGTCAGTTGGCGGGACCCAGGGGAAGAGCCTTCTCTGTGATGGCCCCGCCCCTCTGGAATCAACTCCCCCTGGAGATTCGAACAGGCCCCACCCACCTCGCCTTCCATAAAATGTTAAAGGCTCACCTCTGTCACCAGGCATGGGCATGATTAAGGGGCCCCCCTTTGTTTTTCTGACCTCTGTATTACGATTAATTGGGTTGAGTGTGTTAATGATTGCATAGTTAATGATTTTACGATATTGATTATGTTATGTTAATGTTTTTTAAATTAACTTGTTAAAATTTTTAATATTAGATTTGTGTTGTATTGTACTGTTGCTATGTTATGAGCTGCCCCGAGTTTTCAGAGAGGGGCAGCATACAAATCTAATAAATTATTATTATTGTTATTATTATTATTATTATTATTATTATTATTATTATTATTATTATTATTATCTCCTTACAAAGCTTTGGGATGGGAGCAGGGCACGGTCAGGTACGCAGAACCGGTAGAAAAAAAATGATTTTTTTTATTTTTTTCCCCTTCTGGGCTCTGGGTATGTTTTTCCTATCGTAATAAATGAGGTTGAATGTGTATAATTTTAAAAGAGTTCTGTGTGTGTGTGTGTGTGTGTGTATACATACACATACAGTTTATATAATAGATAATGTATATTTTTGTGTGCCTGTGTGTAATATGTATGTACACATATGGCATATATACGTAGAATTAAAGAGTATATTTTGGATGTAATAGTAAATATTTTGTTGAGTAATAGTAAATAGAGAGGGAAATTGTCTCTCTCTGAGGCGAGAAGAGGCCCAGCACCCTAATCCAAACCCTTGACGTGAGTGACGTCACATTGGCCACCTTTAAGCCAGTCACATGACCTTTAACCAGTCACATGATCGTCAAGCCACTCCCACTTGATCACATGACCAGCAAGCCACACCCACAAAATAAGCCACGCCCACAGTGTGGTAGGAAAGATTTTGCATCCCTTCACTGGATGGGAGGCTAAAATGTACAAAGAACGTTTGTAGGAATTGGGTCTGTCTAGTTCAGAGTTCTTCAAACTTGGCAACTTTTAATCTTGTGGACTTCAATTCCCAGAATTCTGTATGTAATAATGTAAAGTTGGGATGGAGGGAGGGGGGAAAGGAAGGGAGGAAGGGAGGGACAGAGGGAGGGAAGGAAGGAAGAAGAAATGGGAAGAAGAGAGGAAGGAAGGAAGGTGGAAGTGAGGGAGGGAAGAAAGGCAAGCAGGAAGGGAGGGAGGGAGAGAGGAAGGGAGGGAGGAGAGAGAGGAAGGAAGGAAGGAAGGAGAGATAGGAAGGAAGGAAGGAGAGATAGGAAGAAGAGAGGGAGGGAGGGAGAGGGAGGGAGAAAGGAAGGATGGAGGGTGAGAGAAGGAGAACTGGCAAGAAGAGAGGGAGGGGGGGGAGGAAGGAAAGATGGGAAGAAGAGAGGGAGAAAGGGAGGGAGGGAGGAAGAAGGAGAGATAGGAAGGAGAAAGGAAGGAGGGAGGGAAGGGAAGGAAGGGAAGATGGGAGGCAGGAAAGGAAGGATGGGAGGAAGGAAGAAAAAGGGGGAAAGAAGGAAGGAAGGAAGGAAGGAAGGAAGGAAGGAAGGAAGGAAGGAAGGAAGGAAACAGGAGTTTTGACAGCCCCCAAATGGAAGCCTTTTTACGCCTCTGCCCGGAGCCTTAACGGGAGCTGCGTCGGAGGCAGCAAAGGGCCGGTTTTATCTGCCAGAACAGAAGCAAACCAAGTTATTTGTCGCCCTGCTGTGGGAGCAAGACAGGCCATGTTTGCTGGGAAAAGTGAAAGAAAGGAGACCATCAGAGCAGGGAGCAAACTTTCCGAATCTCGCCAAGTTTTCAGGGCAGCCGTTTGATGGTCTGATTACATTTTTGCAAAAAGCGTTTCATCTCGTCGAGCAGAGGACTTGACCGCAGCACGCTGGGTTTTTGCGAACATCTGGGGCCTCTGCCAGTTTCCAGGCCACCACCCCAACACACCCCTTGCGGGATCCCTCACGCCAGGGATCGGGCTCCGGGGACATTGTGGGGGTGTCGCAGGAGTGATCCGGCCTCTGGGTCAAGCCGTAGGCCAGAGAAGCGGCGATGGGCCTTCGGAGAGGCCTGGGAAATGGAAAAACCGACACAAGTGGCCATTTCCAAATGAGAACCAGGCCGCCCGACTGGAAAACAGATGTTTTTAGGGAAGGCGAGTCTTCTCCAGGCAAAACTTCGGAAAAGGTTGGAAAATGTAAGTCCATTCGGAAGGAGAAAAGCAATTCTACAAAGGCAGAGGGCCCTCGGTTGAGCCAGTCTGAACCCAGACCAAGGAGGATTAAAAGATTAAAAAGAGGGAGGGAGGGAAGGAAAGAAGAGAGGGAGGGAGGGAGGGAGGGGAGGGAGGAGAAAGATAGAGGAAGGAAAGACAGGAGGAAACGAAAAGACAGAACTGGAAAGGAGAAAGAGAGGGAGAGCAATAGAGAAGAAGGAAGGAAGGGGGAAGGAAGGAAAGAAAGAAAGAAAGGAAAGAGGGAGAGAGGGGGATGGAAAGAAGGAAGGAAGGAAGGAAGAGAAAGAAAGAAAGAAAGAAAGAAGAGAGGGAGAGCGAAAGGGAACAGGAAGGAAGGAAGGAAAGAAGGAAGGAAGGAAGGAAAGAAAGAAAGAAAGAAAAAAAGAAAGAAAGAAAGAAAAGAGGGATCGAGGGGGAAGGAAGGAAGGAAGAAGAGAGGGAGAGCGAAAGGGAACAGGAAGGAAGGAAAGAAAGAAAAGAGGTAGAGAGGGGGAAGGAAGGAAGGGAAAGAAAGAAAGAAAGAAAGAAAGAAAGAAAGAAAGAAAGAAAGAAAGAAAGAAGAGAGGGAGAGCGAAAGGGAAGGGGAAGGCAGGAAGGAGGGAAGGAAGGATGGAAAAATAGAGAGACAGAAGGGAGAGAATTGGGTGAAAGATGTGTTCTGGGATGATCAACCCCCAACAACTCTTGTGTGGCTATCAGGAAAAAGAAGCCTGATCCATCCCCAAAGGGAACGAAGCCTAGTGAGATCAGTTGCCCAGATCCCTCTGGATCCACCCGTGGTGATTCCCCTTTGTCATTTGCATTCACCAGCCCAGCTCGGGGGTCTTCCCCTTGCAGGCCCTGCCAAAGACGGTAGCTGGGAGGGACAAGGAGCAAGAATACAAGGGGTCGAGGCAGCCACGGAGCTTCGAAAAGCCGTGCCGATGCTTAATTAGAACAAGACTTTCCTTTTCCAAGTGAAAAAAAAATCAGATAAACATAAAAGAAAGCATTTGAAATTTTAAAAAAAATCACACACACCAAGCTCGCTTGTTTACGCAACTCTCTTCCAAGGGCCCGAACTAAACACATTTCTGGCAGGACACAGTCTCCTAGGAGGAGCCCCAGGGAGGGTTTTCCCAGGGCAAACAAAGGGGTCTGCCTTGGGTGAGAGCAGGCCAATGCTTCCACGCCCAGATGGGCCGGGCTTAAGGGAGAGACAAGGATATTTGGAATACTGTGTCCAGTTCTGGAGACCTCACCTATAAAAAGATATGGATAAAATGGAACGGGTCCAAAGATGGGCTACAAAAACGGTGGAAGGTCTGAAGCATAAAACGTATCAGGAAAGACTTCATGAACTTCATGACCTCTCCAGGTTCCTAAGAGGCCAGTAAGGGGCATACATAAGTGCACTGGTGTGCCTTTCGTCCCCTGTCCAATTGTCTTTCCTTTCTTTCACCTATCATATATATTCTCTTCCTTTCATATATCCTCTCCTCTAAGTTCACTTTCACCCTCTTTTATATTATCACATGTCTATTTTTCTTCCTATGTATTTGTGTATTGGACAAATGAATGAATAAATAAATGAATAAATGAATACATGAATGAATGAATGAATGAATGAATGAATGAATGAATAAATAAATAAATAAATAAAAACTCAATCTGTCTAGTCTGGAGGACAGAAGGGAAAGGGGGGACATGATCGAAACATTTAAATACAGTGATACCTCGTCTTACAAACGCCTCATCATCATAGTTCCCTCTAAGCTGAGCAGTGAGCAATCGCTCACTTAAAAATCATCATCAACTCAGAGTTTTCCAAACCTGCCCAGAAGCCAAGAGGGAAAGAGTGAGAGGGGAGGAGAGAGAGTGGAAGAGAGGAAGAGAGAGAAACAGATAGAAAAAAGAGAGGAAGGAAAAGAGAAAGAAAAAGAATGGGAGTAAGGAAGAGAGAAAGAAAATCAAAATCTAGTTTGAAACTAGCTCAACTATTTAAGTGGCATTTTGATATTGATAGAGTTGCCCTATTATGAGCTCACTGTTACAGACACACAGTACAGTATTTTATTTTGAAATTCTCTGAGGCAAAACAGGGTGGGTTTTTTATTTGTTTGTTTGTTTGTTTGTTTGTTTGTTTGTTTATTCATTCATTTATTTATTTATTCATTCATTCATTCATTCATTCATTCATTTAATATTCCTGTGCCGCCCAGTCCCGAAGGGACTGCCGCTCAGACACTATACATTTCCGCCCACCCCCCAAAAAAATTAGAGGGAACACTGCTCGTCATACAAACTTTTCGAGATACAGACCTGGGGTTTAAGATTTTTTTGCCTCTTCTTACAAACTATTTTCACCTTACAAACCCACCGCCGCCGCTGGGACTTCCGTTGTCAGCAAAGCACCTGTTTTTGCACTGCTGGGATTCCCCTGAGGCTCCCCTCGCTGGGAAACCCCACCTCTAGACAGAAGTCCGGAGGTGGGGTTTCCCAGCGAGGGGAGCCTCCGCAAAATCGCAGCAGCGCAAAAACACAGAGGTCCGGAGGTGGGGTTTCGAGGACTTCAGTGTTTTTGCAATGCTGCGATTTCACTGAGGCTCCCCTCGCTGGGAAACCCCACCTCAGGATTTCCGTTGCCAGCAAAGCGCTCGTTTTTGCGATGCTGGGATTCCCCTGTTGGGATTCCCCTGCAGCATCACAAAAACACGGAAGTCCGGAGGTGGGGTTTCCCATGGAGGGGAGCCTCAGGGAAATCCCAGCAGCGCAAAAACGGGCGCTTCGGCTGGCAAAAGGGGGTGAATTTTGGGCTTGCATGCATTAATCGCTTTTCCATTGATTCCTATGGGAAACATTGTTTCATCTTACAAACTTTTCACCTTAAGAACCTCGTCCCAGAACCAATTAAGTTTGTAAGACAAGGTATCACTGTATTTGAAAGGGTTAAGTAACTGAAATATGTTGAAACAAAATCCATAAGCCATGCCCAAAGTGTGGTAGTAGAAATTTTGGTAGCCCATCACTGGTTGGAAGGGACCTTGGAGGTCTTCTAGTCCAACCCCCTGCTTAGGCAGGAAACCCTACACTACTTCAGACAAATGTTTATTCAACCTCTTCTTCAAAACCTCTAGTGTTGGAGCATTCACAACCTCTGGAGGCAGGTAGTTCCACAGATTAATACTTCTGGAAGCAGGTAGTTCCACGGATTGATTGTTCTCACTGTTAGGAAAATTCCTCCTTAGTTCTACGTTTGCTTCTCTCCTTGAGAGAATTGCAAATTTGCCTTCCTTGTCTGTTGTCTGTGCCTTCCCTTCTCTCTGCTTTTTGCCAGTTCAAATGCTTTTTCAGCTTCGCTGATGTTTAATAAATAAACAACAGTGCTATTTTTATGCTAGCTGGGACTGAGCCAACTGCGTGCTTGCTGTGATCTGGATCTTGGGGTTCAACCAGAAGCATAGGCTGCCATCTAGACTGGAAGTCATTTTGCAACGACAGGCAATCCTCGATTTATGACCACAATTGAATCCAAAAATTTTCCATTGCTAAGTCAGACATTTTTCTAAAAAAAAAAAAAAGTAAGTTAATATGTTTGCTTCAAAGGGTAGGACTACAGTTCAGGTATATGTTATACTATTTCGTAGGTTTGCAGAAATATATGAATATTTATTTCCAGCGAAGGGAATTTTTCATAAAGACCCATTATGGAACTGTATAATTTCTTATGAATCCAATGACCTGTGAATCAAAAGCGATGGATTATATAACTGTGTAATTATTGTTTTGACACTTTGTCGTGTTTTATTCTTGTTTGTAACATAAAATTTGAAAATAAAAATAAAAATTATTTTTTTTAAAAAAGTGAGTTTGGCCGAATTTTTTAAATGTCCGTTCTTGCTGCTGCTGCTACTACTACTACTACTACTACTACTACTACTACTAATAATAATAATAATAATAATAATAATAATAATAATAACAACAATAATAATAATAACAACAACATACAAATCTAATAAATAAATAAACAACAGAGTTGGAAGGGACCTTGGAGGTCTTCTAGTCCAACCCCCTGCTTAGGCAGGAGACCCTACACTACTTCAGACAGATGTTATCCAACATCTGCTTAAAAACTTCCAGTGTTGGGGCATTCACAACTTCTGGAGGCAACTTCTATTGCACTGAACAACTGTTCTGACCTGTCAGGATTAAGCAATATCCTGAGGTAATATCCCAATGCAGAAGGAAAGACTACGATGAGAATGCCGAGTCATTCTGAGTTCATTAAGCATGCAGCAACCTGATTGGGTGGTAAATATATAAATATGTAAGAGCTTTTGTATTACTCTCTCTGCTCTGCTCTCTGCTCTCCGGTGTCCCTGATTTTCCTGTTGCTGTATTGCTGTATTGGTCTGTTGGTTCCTATGAGTTACTGTAATTGAGATAGCTGTAGTAATACTAGTGAGATACTAGTGTGGTGTATGTATCATAAGGCAGAATATAGAGAGTAGTGTAAATAAGAAATAAATATATTCTTGAATGATAAATAGACTTTGTTATCTAAGGAATGCCATTTATTGTGACTCGTGCAGTATATAGTATTGCATTGGCTGCCGATCAGTTTCTGGTCACAATTAAAAGTGTTGGTTATGACCTATAAAGCCCTTCATGGCATCGGACCAAAATACCTTCGGGACTATCTTCTGCTGCCCGGATCCCAGTGACTGGTCAGGTCCCAGAGTTGGCCTTCTCCGGATCCCGTTGACTAAACAATGCCGTCTGGTGGAACCTAGGGGAAGAGCCTTCTCTGTGGCGGCCCCGGCCCTCTAGAATCAACTCCCCCCAGGGATTAAGATTGCCCCCACCCTCCTTGCCTTTCAAAAACTTCTGAAGACCCACCTATGTCGCCAGGCATCAGGAAACTGATACAGCCCTAGCTATTATGGTTTTATATATGGTTTGTTAGGTTGTGTGATTGTTTTTTTATTATAATAAGGGTTTTAAATTGTTTTTTAACATTAGATTTCTACATGGTGTATTGTTGTTGTGAGCCACTCTGAGTCCTCAGAGAGGGGCGGCATACAAATCTAATAAATTATTATTATTATTAAACAGGTCCTCAATGGAAGGCAGTTTGGCAGCAAGAATGGTGGAAGGTCTTAAGCATAAAACGTATCAGGAAAGACGTATCCATCCTAAGATAAAATACAGAAAATAGTATAAGGGCAGACTAGATGGACCATGAGGTCTTTTTTTGCTGTCAGACTTCTATGTTTCTATTGTTTTTTTCTGCAGTTCTGATTCTCCTCTGAAGTCTGTGTCGGTCTTGTTGGGTTGCAGAACCGAACCAGACGTGCAGATGGCAGACTCAATGATTCCTCTGTAGAACTGGATCAGCAGCTCCTTGGGCAGTTTGAGCTTCCTGAGTTGGCACAGAAAGAACAGTTTGTTGTGCTTTTTTGATGGTCTATTAACCTTCCCAATGGCCTCTTGAAGGACCAAACTATGACCTTTTAGTATCCCAGGCAAACCCACGGCAAGGATTTCGCCCAAGCTGTTGCCCTTTGTGGCGGTAGGCATGTTTTGGGTTCCCAACGTTTGAGTGGTATTGGAGACCAGGAAGATTTAAGAAGATAATGAGAGGCTGGGAAGAACCGGGCATGTCCAGTTTTCTCCTGCGTTGGCCACAGAGATAATTAGAGGGTCCCTTTTAATAATGTTTGACTTTGAAGACAAGGCAGCCGGTAGAGACCACCCAGCAAATGAGACCTCCTGGACCAACATTGTGGATGGATGTCCACTGAGAAGGGAAACCCAGCAATGGCATACACATAGTTTTGGGCTCCTACGGGTACAGTCAGGTACGCAGAACCAGTAGAAAAACTTTGATTTTTTTTCTTTTTTTCCCTTCTGGGCTCTGGGTATGTTTTTCCTATTGCAGTAAATAGAAACATAGAAACAGAGAAGATTGACAGCAGGAAAAAGACCTCATGGCCCATCTAGTCTGCCCTTATACTATTTCTTGTATTTTATCTTAGGATGGATCTGTGTTTATCCCCGGCTTAAATTCAGTTCCTATGGATTTACCAACCACGTGTGCTGGAGGTTTGTTCCAAGCATCTACTACTTTTTCAGTCAAATAATATTTGCTTCTGATCTTTCCCCCAACTAACCTCAGATTGTGTCCCCTTGTTCTTGTGTTCACTTTCCTATTAAAAATACTTCCCTCCTGAACCTTATTTAACCCTTTAACATATTTAAATGTTTCGATCCTGTCCCCCCCTTTCCCTTCTGTCCTCCAGACTATACAGATCGAGTTCATGAAGTCTTTCCTGATAAATGAGGTTGAATGTGTATAATTTTAGAAGAGCTCTCTCTCTCTGTGTATTTATATAATAGATATTGTATATTTTTGTGTGCCTGTCTGTTCACCCATCTCAAAATGGGTGAACAGTGCAGTCAGGCGGTAGGGAAAGTAAGTAGAATGCTTGGCTGCATAGCTACAGGTATAACAAGCAGGAAGAGGGAGGTTGTGATCCCGCTGTATAGAGCGCTGGTGAGACCACATTTGGAATAATACTGTGTTCAGTTCTGGAGACCTCACCTAAAAAAAGAGATTGACAAAATTGAACGGGTCCAAAGACAGGCTACAAAAATGGTGGAAGGTCTTAAGCATTAAACTTATCAGGAAAGACTTAATGAACTCAATCTATATAGTCTGGAGGACAGAAGGAAAAGGGGGGACATGATTGAAACATTTAAATATCTTCAAGGATTAAATAAGGTTCAGGAGGGAAGTGTTTTTAATGGGAAAGTGAACACAAGAAAAAGGGGGCACAATCTGAGGTTAGTTGGGGGAAAGATCAGAAGTAAAGTGAGAAAATATTATTTTACTAAGAGGAGTAGATGCTTGGAACAAACTTCCAGCAGACTGTGGTAAATCCACAGTAACTGAATTTAAACATGCCTGGGATAAACATATATCCATTGTAAGATAAAATACAGGAAATAGTATAAGGGCAGACTAGATGGACCATGAGGTCTTTTTCTGCCGTCAGTCTTCTATGTTTCTATGTTTCTAAGTAACCTGAGAAAATATTATTTTACTGAAAGAGGAGTAGATGCTTGGAACAAACTTCCAGCAGACATGGTTGGTAAATCCACAGGAACTGAATTTAAACAGGCCTGGGAGAAACATAGATCCATCCTAAGATAAAATACAGGAAATAGCATAAGGGCAGACTAGATGGACCACGGGGTCTTTTTCTGCCGTCAATCTTCTATTCTTCTATGTTTCTAAAGTTTTTCTACCAGTTCTGCATACCTGAACGTACCTGTAGGAGCCCATCACTGCTTCTCCCACCCAGATGTAAAATCCAGCTGTCCTCAAATTTTTCAAGATGAGCAATTAACAATTCTCACCGGTCTCTCCTCGGCATAAACAGCCTTTCAACTTCAATAAAAAAAATTTAAAATAAAATAAAATAAAAAGAAATACAAAAAGCATCTGACTGGACTTTATTGGAATGTATTAGTTACTCGGAAAGAGCATAGCTAATTGTTCAATTTAATGCTTGAAGGCTATTGCAAAAAAAGGAATTGGCATTTGGGGGAATCGTTTGTGAAACAGATTTTTATACTTTGCCGTCTATTATGACGTGCCAATTCTCCTTAGGTTTCAAGGAATGAGAATTGGTTTTTATCTCAGCCGGTCACACATCATCAAAATGTCTCCCAGGTTTGTTCTCCATTGGCGAGGCGAATAAAAATATAGAACAAAAACATCCCTATTAAACTGTCATTCCATGATCTACGCGGTTATTTTAGAAAAAATGACTCAACACAATTCTGGTTGTGAATCGCGTGTGTCATGGGCGGCTAAGGAGGAGGATGACCATGTTGCATGGATTTTTGTGTGGTTTTCAGAGAAAATAACAGAATTGGAGGGGACCTTAGAGGTCTTCTAGTCCAACCCTCTGCTTTTAGTCAAGCAGGAGACCTTGTACCATTTCTTGCGGGACCGTCTCCTTTCAAATGAGTCCCAGTGACCGGTCAGGTCCCACAGAGTTGGCCTTCTCCAGGTCCCTTCAACTATATAAACTGAATAAACAAATTCTCACAGCCAACCCCCCACTCAGTAAAAGACCTTGGAATACTAATATCAAATGACCTAAGTGCCAAAGCCCACTGCAACAATATCGCCAAGAAGGCTTCTAGAGTAGTTAACCTGATCCTACGCAGCTTCTGCTCTGGCAAGCTCACACTACTCACCAGAGCCTACAAAACTTTTGCCAGACCCATCCTTGAATACAGTTCATCTGTCTGGAACCTATACCACATCTCGGACATCAACACCCTTGAAAATGTCCAAAGATACTTCACCAGAAGAGCCCTTCACTCCTCCACTCGAAACAGAATACCCTATGAAAGCAGACTATCAATCCTTGGTCTTGAAAGCTTAGAACTGCGATGCCTAAAACAAGATCTAAGTATTGCCCACAAGATCATATGCTGCAATGTTCTACCTGTCAAAGACTACTTCAGCTTCAACCGCAACAACACAAGAGCACGCAACAGATTCAAACTTAATATTAACCGCTCCAAACGTGACTGTAAAAAATATGACTTCAGCAACTGAGTTGTCGAAGCATGGAACTCATTACCTGACTCAGTAGTGTCAACCCCTAGCCTCCAACATTTTTCCCTTAGACTCTCCACGATTGACCTCTCCAGGTTCCTTAGAGGTCAGTAAGGGGCATGCATAAGTGCACTAGCCTGCCTTTCATCCCCTGTCCAATTGTCTCTCCTTATCTCATTTATCTTTTCTTCCTTTAAAATTTGTTCACCTATACTTTTATATCTTTTCTTCTATTTGTTTATTTAGTTATATTACTACATATCTATTCTCTTCAATGTGTATTATGTATTGGACTAAATAAATAAATAAAATAAAATAAATAAAATAAAATAAACTAGGCAATGTCATTTAGCAGGGCCTAAGGGAAGAGCCTTCTCTGTGGGGGCCCCGGCCCTCTGGAATCAGCCCCCAACCTCCGGAGATTTCTACTGCTCTCACCCTCCTTGCCTTCCATAAGAACCTGAAAACCCATTTATGCCACCAGGCTTGGGGTCACTAGACCCAAGTTCCCAACCGACAAATATGATGTATGCTGTTGTTTGAATGTAAATGAATGATTTTTAATATTTTGGTGTTTTAGAGTTAGTTATATTAATTGCATTTGCTGGCTGGGGAATTCTGGGAGTTGAAGTCCAAATATCTTCAAGTTGCCAAGGTTGGGAAACACTGTCATAGAGAATACCAAGGACCAGATAACTGCAAGCAACATCAACCCTTCCATTCTCCCCCATTCAGTCAGAACTGGGAAACCTTCTTGGATGAGAAGCGAAACATACAATGCTGATTGTACAGGTATCTGATGTGATTTTTCCTAGCTTCACCTGTTGCTTCCTGTCTGTTAGGAAGTTTGTGATCCAATTACAAGTGTGTTCAGGTACCACTAGCTGATTTAGTTTGGTTAAGAGAATGTCCGGTACGATGGTGTTGAATGCTGAACTGAAGTCTACAAAAAGGACCCTAGCGTAGGTCTTTGGAAATTCAAGATGTTTGTTTGTCTGTCTGTCTGTCTGTCTGTCAGTCTGTCTGTCTGTCTGTCTGTCAGTCTGTCTGTCTGTCTGTCTGTCTGTCTGTCTGTCTGTCTATCTATCTATCTATCTATCTATCTATCTATTTATTTATTTATTTATTTATTTATTTATTTATTTATTTATTTATTTATTTATTTATTTATTTATTGGATTTGTATGCCGCCCCTCTCCGTAGACTCGGGGCGGCTAACAACAGTAATAAAAAACAGCATGTAAATCCTATACTAAAAGAACTAAAAAAAACCTTATTGTAAAACCAATCATACCTACAAACAAACACACCATGCATAAATTGTAAAGGCCTAGGGGGAAAGAGCATCTCAGTTCCCCCATGCCTGACGGCAGAGGTGGGTTTTAAAGAGCTTACGAAAGGCAAGGAGGGTGGGGGCAATTCTAATCTCCGGGGGGAGTTGGTTCCAGAGGGCCAGGGCCGCCACAGAGAAGGCTCTTCCCCTGGGCCCCGCCAAATGACATTTTTTAGTTGACAGGACCCGGAGAAGGCCCACTCTGTGGGGCCTAACTGGTCGCTGGGATTCGTGCAGCAGAAGGCGGTCCCTGAGATAATCTGGTCCGGTGCCATGAAGGGCTTTATAGGTCATAACCAACACTGAATTGTGACCGGAAACTGATTGGCAACCAATGCAGACTCCGGAGTGTTGGTGTAACATGAGCATTTTTGGGGAAGCCCATGATTGCTCTCGCAGCTGCATTCTGCACGATCTGAAGTTTCCGAATACATTTTCAAAGGTAGCCCCATATAGAGAGCGTTACAGTAGTCGAGCCTCGAGGTGATGAGGGCATGAGTGACTGTGAGCAGTGACTCCCGGTCCAAATAGGGACGCAACTGGTGGAACAGGTGAACCTGGGCAAACACCCCCCTCGCCAGAGCCGAAAGATGTTTCTCTAATGTTGTAGGGTGTAATGCAGAGCCATATTAACAGCATCATCTGTTGATCTATTTGCTCAGTATGCAAATTGCAGCGGGTCTAACAGTGGATCCGTGATGGTTTTCAAGTGAGACATCACTAGCCTTTCAAAGGTCTTAAGCATAAAACGTATCAGGAAAGACTTAATGAGCTCAATCTGTAGAGTCTGGAGGACAGAAGGAAAAGGGGGGACATGATCGAAACATTTAAATATGTTAAAGGGTTAAATAAGGTTCAGGAGGGAAGTGTTTTTAATAGGAAAGTGAACCCAAGAACAAGGGGACACAATTCCTAACTACCGATGTTAGAGCAACTGGTCTGTAGTCATTCAGTTTCTTGATGGAGGGCTTCTTCGGCACTGGGATGATAGTAGAGTGTGTGAAGCAGGAAGGAACATAGCACAACTCTAGTGATTTGTTGAAGATTTGGGTGGTGATGGGGGCCAATTGGTCAGCACAGACTTTTAAGCAAAAAGGA
Source organism: Erythrolamprus reginae (assembly GCF_031021105.1). Classification (NCBI taxonomy): domain Eukaryota; kingdom Metazoa; phylum Chordata; class Lepidosauria; order Squamata; family Dipsadidae; genus Erythrolamprus; species Erythrolamprus reginae. Next base: position 4,365,903 of record NC_091952.1, on the reverse strand, counting down.
GTTATCATGTCTGGGCCCGTTGCTTTTCCAGGCTTCTGTCTGTGAGATAGATCTTTCACTTCCTTTTCTGTGATCACTTGGGGTTGTAAACCCAATGGGATGGGTTCAGTTGTAGAAAATTTGGCTATTGTTGATGTGTCTGTGATGGAGATTGTGGAGATAGGTGGCTGTAGTTTCTTTTCAAACCTGCAGTAGAACACATTCAGGTCATCTGCCAGTTGCTGATATTATTATTATTATTAGTAGTAGTAGTAGTAGTAGTAGTAGTAGTAGTAGTAGTGTTGTGGTTGGAGGTGGATGCAGGGGAAACTTCAACATGTCACAGGCCTGTGTTATTGCCGACAGAGTCAGTTCAGAGTTTAGTTTCCTCGGACGAAGAAGAAGGTGGGAGTGACTCGGCAGCCCAGGCAGTCAATCTCCCTTATCTTCCATTGATTTGGATGAAGACGTTTTGGACCCACGCAAGCGCAGAATTATGCGTTGAAGAGACCAAGAAAGGACATATTACAGGAGATAAGAGTGGCCACCTGTGTTTGAGTGGGGCTCCAGTAATTAGGGCTGCTGCTATAAATAGCAGCGTGTGGGTTTGGCCGTTGTGGAAGAGTATCTGATCGCAGTTCGTCAGGAATCCTGGGTTGCTGGTTTCTGGACTTTGCTGTTGCTTTTTCACGCCTTTGAAAACAAAGCAGAGCTACGTGTGTGTGTGTGTCATTTCGTTGGAAGAAGAAGGGGTGTGAAGTTTCTTCACAGCTGCTGGCTAAGTACTGAATGACTGCTTAAGGGAAATTGTACAGACTACCCGGTTTTTTTGGGACGAGTGCTCTTTGCAATACAAAAAGAGTGCTTAGTTTATTTTAAATTTTGGGGTAAAGAACATTGTTTTGAATTTTCAAACGTGTGTGTGTCTGAAATTTGTACCCTTGAATTTTCGGGAGGCTCCTATCAGAGAGCCCGGCAGAACAAGTAGTGGTAGTAGTAGTAGTAAAATGACTGAAATTAATATAGATTAAGATTTAGGTAATAATATACAATACAGCAATGTAAACTAGTATGTTGAAAAAACATAATATAAAAAATAGCTGTAGCAATAGTGTCAATGGATAGGTTGGCATGATCTGGAGTTTCCGAACACTCTTCAAAGGTAGCCCCATGTAGAGAGCGTTGCAGTAGTCAAACCTCGAGGTGATGAGTGTTTAAGATTTGATATAGGATTGCAACTATAAAAGATGACATTTACATGTCTGTATAGGTCGTGTTTTGCTTATGTTTTCTGTTTGTGTTTGTTTTGTGGTATTTATGCCTCTTTTCTTAATATAAAGAACTAAATATTTTTTTAAAAAAATTTTTTAGTGCGCTCTGTTCAAACTACGTCTTACCTTTCTTCCGCTTCGCTCCTTGTTTTGCAACAAACCGTCTTCTCACCGCAAAGAGGCAACACGGTGGTGTAATTATGTATTAGCAAAAACTTCAGAAGAGAAGGATTTAGGGGTAGTGATTTCTGACAGTCTCAAAATGGGTGAGCAGTGTGGTCGGGCGGTAGGAAAAGCAAGTAGGATGATTGGCTGCATAGCTAGAGGTATAACAAGCAGGAAGAGGGAGATTGTGATCCCCTTATATAGAGCGCTGGTGAGACCACATTTGGAATAATACTGTGTTCAGTTCTGGAGACCTCACCTACAAAAAGATATTGACAAAATTGAATGGAAGGTCTTAAGCATAAAACGTATCAGGAAAGACTTAATGAGCTCAATCTGTAGAGTCTTGAGGACAGAAGGAAAAGGGGGGACATGATCGAAACATTTAAATATGTTAAAGGGTTAAATAAGGTTCAGGAGGGAAGTGTTTTTAATAGGAAAGTGAACACAAGAACAAGGGGACACAATCTGAAGTTAGTTGGGGGAAAGATCAAAAGCAACGTGAGAAAATATTTTTTCACTGAAAGAGTGGTAGATCCTTGGAACAAACTTCCAGCAGACGTGGTTGGTAAATCCACAGTAACTGAATTTAAACATGCCTGGGATAAACATATATCCATCCTAAGATAAAATACAGGGAATAGTATAAGGGCAGACTAGATGGACCATGAGGTCTTTTTCTGCCGTCAGTCTTCTATGTTCCTATGTTTCTATGTAATTATTTTCTATGCTAGCAGTGGGTCCGTGTTCCCATCTGGTTGGGATTTTGTTGCCTTCCCCGCATCCACCAGGGGGAAAGGGCGGAAATGGAAACGAAAAAGCAATCCCAGTTGTTGCAAAACTGAAACCTGCTGCCCAGACGTAGAACGGAATTCTTCTCTCTCGCTCGCCTCCCTTCCAAACGTCTTCAAAGTTCCTAAGAGCCTCCTGGCTGCCAGGTTCATCCAGATGAAGGCAGCACCAGCACAGGGAAGCGATTAAGAGCATTCTCAAGCCCGCGTGTGTTGTTGGTTGCGGAGTTGCGGGTCCGACCCATCATGAGCCCACGGACAACGTTCCTCCAGGCCTTCCTGCCCTCTAACATCCTCCGGAGTCCATTTAATATCCGGCCAACTGCTTCAGGGACTCCATCCATCCACCTCGTTCTCTGTCGTCCCCTTCTTTCTTTTGCCCTCAATCTTCAGGGCCTGGCCTTCTAAAGAGCAGGCGGGCGGAATTCCCTAAGAGTGAGAACAATCAACCAGTGGAACGGCTTGCCTCCAGAGGTTGTGGGTGCTCCAACCCGGGATGGTTTTAAGAAGAGACTGAACTACTATGTAAATGGACTATGAAAATGGGGGTGGGGAATCTTCCTGCCAGGTCTTCATCTGGCCAGCATCCCTAGTCTGGTCAGTTTCAGCACACTATTTTATCCCATGGTTGGGGCTGGGGGAAAAAAACAACCCTTGTTTGGAGAGAGTAACATTGAAAGTGCTTGCAAGCCAGTGAGAAGCACCCGGAACAAGTAACTTGGCTCTTCCTATGACATGTGGACTTCAACTCCCAGAGTTCCTGAGACAATCGTGCTAGCTCAGGAATTCTGGGAGTTGAAGTCCACATGTCATGGAAGAGCCCACTTCGCCTACCCTTGAAGTAGAGCAATGGAAAAAAAAAAGCCTTTGCAGACTCAGGGCTCGGAAAACATTCTTCCCAAAGGGTAACAGTGAAAGAGCCTACAAGGGAAGAGCTGGGAAGACAGCTTTTAAAAAACCCACCTACATTCAGAGTAGAAGCCGCACCCAAATTGTCAGTCTCTTTTAGGGAGGAAAAAGGTGAATCTAATACTCCGAAAAACAGGGTGTTTCTTTGCCCTTCTAAGCATCGCCTGCCCACCTGGCCTTGGGCGCCTCCATCCCTTCTGGGTGAGCGTAGAGCCGAGAAGAGAAGAGAAGAGAAGAAAGAGAAGAGAAGAGAAGAGAAGAGAAGAGAAGAGAAGAGAAGAGAAGAGAAAATATGGAATGGAATGGATGGAAGAGAAGAGGACTGGACTGGAATAGAATAGAATGGAATGGAATGGAATAGAATGGAATGGAATGGAATAGAATAGAATAGAATAGAATAGAATAGAATAGAATAGAATTCTTTATCAGCCAATTGTGATTGGACACACAAGGAATTTGTCATTGGTGAAGATGCCCTCGGTGTACAAAAAAGAAAATATACATTTTTCAAGAATCATGAGGTGCAACACTTAAGGTGCCGCGGAGAGAGGCGGCATACAAATCTAAATAATAAATAAATAAATAATGTGATGACTGCCTCCAAAATCCCTTCCAACTCTGTTATTCGGGATTCTTTTGTGACTCTGCTCCGGCCCCACTCTTAGCCCAGTCCATCTCTCCTCCTGACAGCAAGCACGCTTCCGTATCACCCTTGCAAGCCCCTCTGGGGATCCCAAATTTCTCCACCAATTAATGAAGAAAAGATGGGGGCCACGCATGAAGAAACCAGGCCCCGGTTGCCAGCGCTGCATTCTTCTTCGCCTCCCTTCCCGTCCTTCTGTCGTGTCGCTGGTTCTCATTAAAATCACCCTGCACAGTCTCATCTCGGTGAACATCACATTCCGCTCACAACTAATAAGTTCCAGAAAAATATGGGTAGGCTAATGGGGGGCAGATAATAATGTCCAGAATCAAACTGAAGAGAGAGAAGGAGAACAAGAGAGAATGTGGCAGAGAGGAAGGAGGAGAGGAGGGGGCCGAGAGCACAACTTCGGAACTGATTTCGAAATTTGGAATTATTATCTTTTCTTAATGCCTATTTTTATTGATTTTTGCATTTTGAATATCGTAACATTTCTAAGCAGATCTACAGCCGTACACATTGTCCTTGTACATCATTTTTCCATGTGGAATAGAGTAGAGTAAGTAGAGTAGAGTAGAGTAGAGTAGAGTAGAGTAGAATAGAATAGAATAGAAGTGTTCCCTCACTTTTTGCGGGGGATGCGTTCCGAGACCGCCCGCGAAAGTCGAATTTCCGCGAAGTAGAGATGCGGAAGTAAATACACTATTTTTGGCTATGAACAGTATCACAAGCCTTCCCTTAACACTTTAAACCCCTAAATTGCGATTTCCCATTCCCTTAGCAACCATTTAAATTATTAATCACCATTTTTATTTATTAAAGTTTATTTTAAAAAATATTTATTAAAGGTGGACGAATGTTTGGTGATGACGTATGACGTCATCGGGCAGAAAAAAACATGGTATAGGGGGAAAAACCGCGAAGTATTTTTTAATTAATATTTTTGAAAAACCGTGGTATAGACTTTTCGCGAAGTTCGAACCCGCGAAAATCGAGGGAACACTGTAGTAGAGTAGAGTAGAATCGAGTCAAGTCAAGTCAAGTCGAGTCAAATAGAATAGAATAGAGTAGAGTAGAGTCCAATAGAATAGAATAGAATAGAAGAGATGAGTAGAGTAGAGTAGAATCGAGTCGAGTCAAATAGAATAGAATAGAATAGAATAGAATAGAATTGAGTAGAGTCCAATAGAATCGAATAGAATTGAATTGAATCGAATAGATTAGAATAGAATAGAATAATTCTTTATTGGCCAAGTGTGATTGGACACAGAAGGAATTTGTCTTTGGTGCAGATGCTCTCAGTGTACATAAAAGAAAATACACATTTGTCAAGAATCATAAGGTACAACACTTAATGATTGTCATAGGGGTCAAATAAGCAATGAGGAAACAATATTAATAAAAATCTTAAGGATACAAGCAATAAGTTACAGTCATGTAGTCATAAGTAGGAGGAAATGGTGATAGGAATGATGAGAAAAAACTAATAGTAATTAATTATTATTATTATTATTATTATTATTATTATTATTATTATTTATTAGATTTGTATGCCGCCCCTCTCCGAAGACTCATAGTAGTGAAGGCAATAGTTTGATAGTGCTGAGGGAATTATTTGTTTAGCAGAGCGATGGCGTTCAGGGAAAAATGTTCCTGTGTTTAGTTGTCTTGCTGTGTGCAGTACTCTGTAGCGACGTTTTGAGGGTAGGTGTTGAAACAGTTTATGTCCAGGATGTGAGGCATCCATAAATATCTTGCCTCCTCGTCCCATATTATCTCTTCAATTTCTTATTTTTAGTCCAATTATACCATTTCTATCCTAATATTCTGAAGCTTTTTGTCCTTTTAGTTTGATGGTTAATTCATCCATTTCGGCACTGTCATATATCTTCTTTATTATTGTATTCTCCGTTGGTGCTTGGGAGTCCTTCCAATATTGTGCATATATAACCCTGGACACTGTCATGACATGCAATATTAGATATTTAATATTTTTGGTGCGTTGTCTTTTAATTATGCCTAATGAAAAGAATTTGGGAGTATATTCTCCAGTTGTTTCTGTTCTATCCTGCAACCAATTATGTATTTTGAAACCAAGACTTATGAAGAGAGACTGCGGGAACTGGGCATGGATAGCCTAGAGAAAAGGAGGGCCAGAGCGGACATGATAGCTGTATACAGGTATATGCGGGGTTGCCACAGAGAGGAGGGGGCCACTCTATTCTCCAGAGCACCAGAGGGCCAGATGAGGAACAACGACTGGAAGCTGACCAAGGAGAGATTCAACCTAGAAGCAAGGAAGAACTTCCTGATGGTCAGAGCGATCAACCAGTGGAACAACCTGCCTGCGGAGGTTGTGAACTCCCCAACTCTGGACACTTTCAAGAGGAGATTGGACTGCCATTTGGCTGGGGTGCTTTAGGATTCCTGCTCAGGCAGGGGGTTGGACTTGATGACCTGCATGGTCCCTTTCAACTCTAACAATAAATAAAAAATAAATAAAAAATAAATCCAATACTTCTTCGCTTCAGGACATAACCACCACATGTGAAAGAAGGTGCCTTGGTCTTTTTTACATTTCCAGCAGGCCAAATTTGAATTTGACTATATTTTAGCCAATCGTGTTGGGGCCAAATGCCAACGGTAAAACATTTTGTAGTGGTTTTCTTTATATGCCACTGATTTTCTTATTTTATAGTTCCTATTAGAAATTTAAGGGAGCATCCCAGCCAGTCCAGGTAACCCTCGACTTAACTACAGTTTGTTTAGTGACTGCTCCAAGTTACGGTGCGGGGGGGGGAAGGGACTTTAAGCATCAAACGTATCAGGAAAGACTTAATGAACTCAATCTGACATTGTTTAGTCGACAGGACCCGGAGAAGGCCAACTCTGTGGGACCTAATCGGCCTCTGGGATTCATGCGGCAGGAGACGGTCCCGAAGATATTCTGGTCAGATGCCATGTAGGGCTTTATAGGTCATTACCAACCCTTTCAATCATGACCGGAAACTAATCAGCAGTAGTGTTGGGCAAACTGGACTGTGCAAACTTTACACGGTTCAGTATACCAAACCCAAACCCGAATTTTTTGCGAAAGGCCGGCTGAAACAGGGACTCCAGGAAGGACGCCTCAGTGACGTCAAAGCTCTACCCCTGCAATACCCTTGTGGGATTCCCCACCTCCTATTGCGCCTCCCGATCGGCCGACAGCCCCTCGGCTGTTCTGGGCAGCGCCGCCGCCCAGCTGTCACCTTCAGAAACAGCCGGGACGCTTCTCGGCAGTCTCCCGAACGCTGAACCTGGAAGTAGGGCAAAAGTTCGGATTTGAGTTCGGGAGAGCGCAGGGAAGCGCCCCAACTGTTTCGGAAGGTGACAGCTGGCCGGCGGCGCTTCCTGGAGCTTTCCCGAGCACCAAACTCGAAAATTCGGCAAAAGTTCAGGTTCGGGTCCGAACCCGAACTTTTTTTAAAATTCGGATGCCGAACCCGAACTTCGTTTGTTTGCCCAACACTAATCAGCAGCCATTGCAAGCCACGGAGTGCGTGTAATGCATGCAAACCCATTAGGAAAGAAATAAAAGCTCGGAATTTGGGTGGGAGGAGGAGGAGGAAGAGGAGGAGGAGGACAGTCACTGCCGAAGGAAGAAGGGGAGGGGAGGGGAATAAAAAAAATCCAAAACTTTAAGGTTTAAAAAAAAAAAGAGGGACTCTGAGGTGTCAAGGAGGAGCACGCGTCTCCCATACACTGTGCCAGAGAGAGAAACCCAAGGGGAATGGCAGGAAATTGACCGGGCCTTCGTGCCGCTCTCAAATTTCCTGGGAAAATTTTCCAGGCTCAGGTTTTTAAGTAGAAAATGGTTCTTAAGTAGAGGCAAAAATGTCTTGACCACCCGGTTCTTATCTAGAAAAGTTCTTAAGTAGAGGCGCTCTTAAGTAGAGGTACCACTGTACCTACAAAACAGTAGAAAGAAGTCGAAGATTCTGTTTGCCGGGTCCCAGGGGAAGAGCCTTCTCTGTGGCGGCCCCGACCCTCTGGAACCAGCTGCCCCCTGAGATTAGAACCGCTCCCACCTTCCTTACCTTTCCTAAACTCCTTAAAACCCACTTCTGCCGTCAGGCATGGGGGAATTGTGACATCTCCCACGGGCCTATACAATTCATGTATGGTATGTCTGTGTGTATGTCTGCTTTAATAACGGGGTTTTTTTTAATGTTTTTAAATTATTAGATTTGTCTTGTTCTATTGTTGTTGTGAGCCGCCCTGAGTCTACGGAGAGGGGCGGCATACAAATCTAATAAATAAAATAAAATAAAGTAAATAAATATCTAAGGCTGAAAACATTATCAAACTAAAACCCCATAAAATGTTTATTATAAAAAATAGCAGTCACATATACATAGACAGTAAGCACTCTTTCTGGAGCATCACCGAGGTCACTTGGGGTTTGATCTGGGCTCTTAGGATGACATGAGTTGTCGCCGGATTCAATCGCTCCAGAGGGTGCGGAACTTTGGCAAGAATGATTGGCAGGTCATACACATGTCCTATTCATTCTGGCATCAGATCCTGATGACTTTGGAGATGATGGTTTGGAGCAGCGTTTCTCAACATTTGGCAGCTTGGAAGATCATGGCTGAAAAACACTGATTTAAATTATTTCTTTGACCACGCCTCTAAGTTAAAGTTTTCATTAATCCTTGAACACCATTAATAAGGTTAGCATGGCTGGGGAATTCCGAGAGTTGAAATATACCTACTCTTCAAGTTGTTCAATTTGATCATAATAATAACCACAGAGTCGGAAGGGAACTTGGAGGCCTTCTAGTCCAACCCCCTGCTTAGGCAGGAAACCCTACACTACTTCAAATGGTTGTCCAACATCTTCTTAAAAACTTCCAGTGTTGGGGCATTCACAAATTCTGGAGGCAAGCTGTTCCATTGGCTAATTCTTCCCACAGTCAGAAAATTTCTCCTTAGTTCTAAGTTGCTTCTCTCCTTGTTTAGTTTCCACCCGTTGCTTCTTGTTCTACCCTCAGGGGCTTTGGAGAATAGATTGACTCCCTCTTCTTTGTGGCAACTCCTGAGATATTGGAAGGCTGCTATCATGTCTCCCCTGGTCCTTCTTTTCATTAAATTAGCCAGGCCCAGTTCCTGCAACCGTTCTTCATATGTTTTAGCCTCCAGTCCCCTAATCATCTTTGTTGCTCTTCTCTGCACTCTTTCTAGAGTCTCAACATCCTTTTTGCACCGTGGCGACCAAAACTTAATGCCGTATTCTAAGTGTGGCCTTACCAAGGCTTCATAAAGTGATATTAACACTTCATGTTATATCTTGGTTCTATCCCTCTGTTAATGCAGCTTAGAACTGTGTTGGCTTTTTTGGCAGCTGCTGCACACGGCTGGCTCATATTTATTTATTTATTGTTAGAGTTGGAAGGGACCATGCGGGTCATCAAGTCCAACCCCCTGCCTAAGCAGGAACCCTATAGCATCCCAGCCAAATGGCAGTCCAATTTCTTCTTTAAAATGTCCAGAGTATTGGAGTTCACAACAACCGATGGTAGGTTGTTCCACTGGTTGATCGTTCTGACCATCAGGAAGTTCTTCCTTATTTCCAGGTTGAATCTCCCCTTGGTCAGCTTCCAGCTGTTGTTCCTCATCTGGCCCTCTGGTGCCCTGGAGAATAAAGTGATCCCTTCCTCTCTGTGGCAACCCCTCGTATACCTGTAGACTGTTATCATGTCCACTCTGGCCCTCCTTTTCTCTAGGCTATCCATGCCCAGTTCCCACAGTCTCTCTTCGTAAGTCTTGGTTTCTAGACCCCTGATCATTTTGGTTGCTCTTTTCTGCACCTTCTTCAGAGTTTCAATGTCTTTTTTGAAGTGTGGTGACCAGAACTGAACACAGTACTCCAGGTGTGGTCTGACCGGGGTGTAGTAGAGTGGTATTAAGACTTCCTTGGTCTTGGAGTGTATTCCCCTGTCGATGCAGCTTAGGATTGTATTGTAGGATTTAAGTGGTTGTCCACCAGGACTCCGAGATCCAAGGTGTTGTGGTTGGCTCTGGCCAAGCTCCTGCCCCAAGGAATGTGGAGGTGGATGTGGGGGAAACATCCACATGCCACAGGCCTGTTTTGCTCCTGATAGACTCTCCTGACGAAGTCTCCTCTGACGAAGGAAGCGTGGGTAGCAGGGAAGGGGGGAGTTTGGCAGACCGCCCAGGAGCAGATCAATCATCCTTATCATCCCTGGATTCTGAACAAGAACATATGACAGACCCACGCATGCGGAGAGTGATGCATAGAAGAGAACAACTGAAGGATTATTACAGGAGATAAGTGAGGACACCTGTGGTTGGGTGGGGCTGCTGTAATTAGTGCTACAGATAAAAAGAACAGCGTGCTGGTTTAGCCTTGTGGAAGTTAATCTGATTCATAGTTTTGTCAAGATCGTGGTTTTGCTGTTTCCCTGTTCAAGACTCTGTGTGTGGACTTTCTGGACTTTGGAATTTGGACTCAATTTCCCAGTTACTGGGTGAGAAATTGGATTGCATTTAACGTGTGCCTTGCGTGTACCAGAAAATCCCTTTGACATTTAAAAAGGGAGTTTTTTCTGCTTTTCTGTTGATAAAGACTTTTGATTTTCCTTCTTTCGTGTGGTGTGTGTCTTTCTGGACTAATTACCCTGTAATTACGGGCGGTTGAGACACGCCGGCAGAACACAAGGTGGAAGGTTTTAAGCATAAAACTTATCAGGAAATTCTTAATGAACTCAATCTGTATAGTTTAAAAAACACTAAAAACCCCATTATTAAAAGCAAACATACACACAAACATACCATGTATAAACTGTATAGGCCCGGGGGAGATGTCTCAGTTCCCCCATGCCTGATGGCAGAGATGGGTCTTAAGAACTTTACGAAAGGCAAGGAGGGTGGGGGCAGTTCTAATCTCCGGGGGGAGCTGGTTCCACAGGGTCGGGGCCGCCACAGAGAAGGCTCTTCTCCTGGGTCCCGCCAAATGACATTGTTTAGTCATGCAAGTATAGAATTATAGTTTGTATTAACATTACAAAGTATAAAGAGGTGGTAAAAAGGATAATATGACAGAAGGACAGGAGACATTAGGCACAATGGTGCTCCTATGCACACCCCTTACAGACCTCTTAGAAAAGGGGAGAGGTCAACAGTAGATAATTCAAGGTTGAAGATCTTGGGCTTAGGGGAAGGAACAACAGAGTCAGGTAGTGAGTTCAAGGCATTGATCACTGGGTTGCTGAAGTCATATCTTCTGCAGTCAAGTTTGAAGCGATTTACATTTAGTTTGTATCTAAATAAGGCTTTCCTAAATATGCCCATGTTACACCAACACTCCGCAGTCTGCATTGGTTGCCGATCAGTTTCCCGTCACAATTCAAAATGTTGGTTATGACCTACAAAGCCCTTCATGGCATCAGACCAGAATATCTCCGGGACCGCCTTCTGCCGCACGAATCCCAGCAACCGGTTAGGTCTCACAGAGTTGGTCTTCTCCGGGTCCCGTCAACTAAACAATGTTGTCTGGTGACACCCAGGGGAAGAGCCTTCTCTGTGGCAGCCCCGACCCTCTGGAACCAACTCCCCCCAGAGATCAGAGTTGCCCCACCCTCCTTGCCTTTCGTAAGCTCCTTAAAACCCACCTCTGTCGTCAGGCATTGGGGAATTGAGACTTTCCCTTCCCGCTAGGCTTATAAAATTTATGCATGGTATGTCAGTATGTATGATTGGCTTCTTAAATTGGGGTTTTTAAATCAACTTAAATATTAGATTTGTCTATATTGTCTTATCATTGTTGTTAGCCGCCCCGAGTCTACGGACAGGGGCGGCATACAAATCTGATCAATAAATGAATGAATAAAATAAAATAAAAAAATAAAATAAAATAAAATAAAATAAAATAAAATAAAATAAAATAAAATAAAATAAAATAAAATAAAATAAAATAAAATAAAATAAAATAAAATAAAATAAAATAAAATAAAATAAAATAAAATAAAATAAAATAAAATAAAATAAAATAAAATAAAATAAAATAAAATAAAATAAAATAAAATAAAATAAAATAAAATAAAATAAAATAAAATAAAATAAAATAAAATAAAATAAAATAAAATAAAATAAAATAAAATAAAATAAAATAATTAAATAAATAAAAGTTGAGAAAGACTCTTGTAACAAATTGAGAAAGGGAAGGGACCTTGGAGGTCTTCTAGTCCAACCCCCTGCTCAGACAAAAGAATAAGGAATTGAATAATCCATCTGATTTAGAGCATCATGTAATGCCAGTTCTATTATGCTCTCTGCTTGAATTTTGACAGCTTGCTGGGCTCCTCGCACATTTTCCATGTCTGTTTCCATCCTTCCCTCCGTGAAAAGTCGTTAATCACGCTTGTAATTTGACTTACACCGGACCCTTAAAGCTGTTACTGAGCTTTCACTGCAAACTGGAGAGGGGATGTAACGGGGAATGAATGATTCCCAACAGCCGAGAAAGACAAAAGGGAAATGGAACAATAGAAATAATTTTCCACGACGCCTTAATTGGATCGTTAAGGACATTAAGTTTGGAAGAGGAGAGCTGCAGCCTTTCCAGAACTGACAGCTGGGTTTCTCCACTGTGTTAGTAATTAAAGACATGTAGGCTATTGACAGCCTCAAAAGAATCTTGGGAAGTGTAGTTTTAATAGAAGATGATGGCTGTTGCTCGAGGTTGAACTGTGGGGTCCTTGTTGCTCCCCAAGCTGGGTTGCTTTCTTGCAGAGGATTCACTACGTCGCCTTCGAACTGATCTAAATGTAGTTCCTAAAATCATCTGCCACAAGGTCCCATCTGTCAATGACTACTTCAGCTTCAACCGCAACAATACACGAGCACACAATAGATTTCAAAGTCAATGTAAACTGCTCGAAACTCCACTGCAGAAAATACGACTTCAGCAACAGAGTGATCAATGCCTGGAATGTACTACCTGACTCGGTGCTTTCTTCCTCAAACCTCAAAAACTTCAACATTAGACTGACTACTGTCAACCTCATCCTATCTAGCTAGCTAGCTAGCTAGCTATCCATCTACCATATATGTCTATCTAATCTCATCTATCTATTGTCTATCTGTCTGTCAGTCTGTCTGTCCCTCCATCCATCCATCCATCCATCTATCTATCTACAATATCTATCATCTATTTATCTATCTACCATATCTGTCTATCTAATTTCATCTATCTATTGTCTGTCTGTCTGTCTATCATCTATCTGTCTGTCTGTCTGTCTGTCTGTCTGTCTATCTATCATCTATTTATCTACCATAGCTGTCTATCTAATATCATCTATCTATTCTCTATCTGTCTGTCTGTCTGTCTGTCTATCGATCTATCGATCTATTGATCTATCGATCTCATCTATCATGAGATAGATAGATAGATAGATAGATAGATAGATAGATAGATAGATAGATAGAGATTGGATGGATGGATGGATGGATGGATGGATGGATGGATGGATGGATGGATGGAAGATAGAGCCTCGTGGCACAATGGTTATAGTGGAGTACTGCAAGCTACTTCTGCTGATCTCCGGCTGCCGGCATTTTGGCAGATCAAGTCTCACCAGGCTCTTATTTAATCCTTTAACATATTTTAAATGTTTCGATCATGTCCCCCCTTTCCCTTCTGTCCTCCAGACTATACAGATTGAGTTCATGAAGCCTTTCCTGATACGTTTTATGCTGAAGACCTTCCACCATTCTTGTAGCCTGTCTTTGGACCTGTTCAATTTTGTCAATATCTTTTTGTAGGTGAGGTCTCCAGAACTGAACACGGTATTCCAAATGGGGTCTCACCAGCGCTCTATACAGCGGGATCACTGTTACCGTCTTCCTGCTTATTATACCTCTAGCTATGCAGCCAAGCATTCTACCGCTTTCCCTTGCTTTCCCTACCACCTGACTGCACTGTTCACCCATTTTGGGACTGTCAGAAATCACTACTAAATCTAAATTGTTTATGAATTGTTTAAGTCATCTAACCAGCCTTCATACCTAAGCTGACACTAGAACTCTCAATCTCCCAGCAATGGGCCCAAACTCACCAAGCTGGCTTGTTTCAATTCTGCTTCTATTTTTAATTTTTATTTCCTGCTTTGGTCTTACCATTTTTATTACCCTTGTTAAAACATTTGGAGCTCCGTTAAAATAAAATAAAAAACCCAGGATATTAACTATTTTTACCGAATGAGAGATTAATTAAGTAATTGATACAATGCCCTGCCTTTTTCCAAAGATTTAAAAATCCAGGCCATGTTCTCGGGGCATCAAAGGAAAATAAATCCTGTATGTTCCTTCTGCTCCAAATAATTCTAATTTCTTCCTTAAGCCGAAGGAGAAGAAGAGCAGTTTTCAAAATTTCTTCCCTACGCAGATTCCTTCTACCGTTACACAAACTTGAGTCCTGCGGAATAAACAACTTCGATAGCTTCAAGGAAAGACCAATCCTTTTGGGGTGTGGAGGGGGGGGGAGAAAAATGTTTTGTTATTAAATTCACGGGTTTTGCTAGGGTTTTTTGGAAATCTGCCACAAAGTTTTTAAGCAACTACATTTGCAAGATTCCAACCTCCGCCCCCACCAAAGGATCCTTCGACGGCAATGTTGGGGTTTATTGAAAACTATCAAAATGCATCTTATCGAAAATATGCATGAACACACATACACACACACACACACACACACACACACGTGTGAAACGAACAACTGCACAGATAGAGGAAATGTTTGTTCTTTAAAAAAAAAAGCAAAACCTGCTCGGAATAAATTTACATAAGAAATAAAAACAACAGGGGGAACGATGCTTTTAAAAAAACTATTCAAGAATTCGCAAGTAAACAACTAGAAAGATCACTGAGAGGGAGGTTGTTGTGAAGGAAAACAGATGCAGCTTTTGAAATTTCCAATCTTTTGCAAAACCATCCAGAAGAGCCTGATAGATGGCTACTGTTATATCAGAACAAATATCTATTGATATTGTACTGCAGTTCCCTAGATGTTTGCTTGGATCTTTGTCCTTTCTCAGTTAAGATTCCATGGATAGAAATACACACTTGTCCCATTCAGGAAAGCTACCTGCCAAAATGTATGTGATAGATAGAAGGAGAAAGAAATGAAAACAAAAAATTAAATAAATGGGAGCCAAGGATCTGAAAGAAAGGAGAAAGGAGGAATTTTTGTTGTTGTTGTTGTTGTGTCTTTGATGCACTTTGAGCTGGGTTGTTAATAAGAAGGAGGAGGAGGAGAAAGACGAAGAAGAAAAAGAAAAAGAAGAAGAAAAAGAAGAAGAAGAAGAAGAAGAAGAACAAGAAGAAGAAGAACAAGAAGAAGAACAAGAAGAAGAACAAGAAGAAGAACAAGAAGAACAAGAAGAACAAGAAGAACAAGAAGAACAAGAAGAACAAGAAGAACAAGAAGAACAAGAAGAACAAGAAGAACAAGAAGAACAAGAAGAACAAGAAGAACAAGAAGAACAAGAAGAACAAGAAGAACAAGAAGAACAAGAAGAACAAGAAGAACAAGAAGAACAAGAAGAACAAGAAGAACAAGAAGAAGAACAAGAAGAAGAACAAGAAGAAGAACAAGAAGAAGAACAAGAAGAAGAACAAGAAGAAGAACAAGAAGAAGAACAAGAAGAAGAACAAGAAGAACAAGAAGAAGAACAAGAAGAAGAACAAGAAGAAGAACAAGAAGAAGAACAAGAAGAACAAGAAGAACAAGAAGAACAAGAAGAACAAGAAGAACAAGAAGAACAAGAAGAACAAGAAGAACAAGAAGAACAAGAAGAACAAGAAGAACAAGAAGAACAAGAAGAACAAGAAGAACAAGAAGAACAAGAAGAACAAGAAGAACAAGAAGAACAAGAAGAACAAGAAGAACAAGAAGAACAAGAAGAACAAGAAGAACAAGAAGAAGAGGCACCACCACAGCAACAACAGAGTTAGAAGGGACCTTGGAGGTCTTCTAGTCCAACCCCTTGCCTAGGCAGGAGACCCTACACTACTTCAGACAAATGGTTATCTACCATCTTCTTTAACACTTCCAGTGTTGAAGCATTCACAACTTCTGGTGGCAAGCTGTTCCACGGATTAATTTTCCTTACTGTCAGGAAATTCCTCCTTAATTCTAAGTTGCTTCTCCCCTTGTTTAGTTTCCACCTCTTGCTTCTTGTTCTGCCTTCATGTGATTTGGAGTGTAGATTGACTCCTTCTTCTTTGTGGCAACCCCTGAGATACTAGAACACTACTATCATGTCTCCCCTGGTCCTTCTTTTCATTAAACTAGCCAGGCCCAGTTCCTGCAACTGTTCTTCCTATGTTTTAGCCTCCAGTCCCCTCATCCTCTTTGTGGCTCTTCTCTGCACTTTTTCTAGAGTCTCAACATCCTCTTTGCATCGTGGCAACCAAAACTGAATGCAGGATTCCAAGTGTGGCCTTACCAAGGCCTTATAAAGTGGTATTAACACTTCACTTGGTTTTGATTCTTTACTTGCAGATGTTTCAGAACCCAACTAGGGAACACCATCAGTGCTAGAAAGGAGTAGGGTTTGTGGAGAGGAGGAAGAGGAAGAGGAGATTGGTTGAGAAAGGGGCTAGACTAAGACAGGGGTAGGCAAAGTTGGGTCTTCTATGACACATGGACTTCAACTCCCAGAATTCCTGAGCCCATCATGCTTAGCTCAGGAATTCTGGGAGTTGAAGTCCATTTGTCACAGATGACCCAACTTTGCCTACCCCTGAACTAGGAGACCTCCAACTCTGTTACAATATAATTACAGTGGTACCTCATCTTACGAACGCCTTTTCTAACAAACTTTTCAAGATACGAACCTGGTGTTTAAGATTTTTTTGCCTCTTCTTCCAAACTATTTTCACCTTACAAACCCAAGCAGCTGCTGCTGGGATGAAGGGGTTTCTTTTTTCCCCTTTTTTGAAGAAAGAAAAGGGATGGGCAGCTTGGAGGAGTAAAGATTTTGCATGCTTGCAAAAGCACTGAAACGGTGTCTTTTTAAGAAAGAAAAGGGAGGGGCAGCTTGGAAGAGTAAAGATTTTGCATGCTTGCAAAGGCACTGAAACTGTGTCTTTTTAAGAAAGAAAAGGGAGGGGCAGCTTGGAGGAGTAAAGATTTTGCATGCTTGCAAAGGCACTGAAACGGTGTCTTTTTAAGAAAGAAAAGGGAGGGGCAGCTTGGAGGAGTAAAGATTTTGCATGCTTGCAAAGACACTGAAACTGTGTCTTTTTAAGAACAAAAAGGGAGGGGCAGCTTGGAGGAGTAAAGATTTTGCATGCTTGCAAAGGCACTGAAACTGTGTTTTTTGAAGAAAGAAAAGGGAGGGGCAGCTTGGAGGAGTAAAGATTTTGCATGCTTGCAAAAGCACTGAAACGGTGTCTTTTGAAGAAAGAAAAGGGAGGGGCAGCTTGGAGGAGTAAAGATTTTGCATGCTTGCAAAGACACTGAAACTGTGTCTTTTTAAGAACAAAAAGGGAGGGGCAGCTTGGAGGAGTAAAGATTTTGCATGCTTGCAAAGGCACTGAAACTGTGTTTTTTGAAGAAAGAAAAGGGAGGGGCAGCTTGGAGGAGTAAAGATTTTGCATGCTTGCAAAGGCACTGAAACTGTGTCTTTTGAAGAAAGAAAAGGGAGGGGTGCCCCCCTTGCCTTCCTTCCTTCCCACTCACCCTTTAGCCTAGCCTTGCTTCTTCCACCCGCCCCCTTTAGCTGCTCCTCCCTGCCCTCTGTTCGCCTCCCTTCTAAAGTTTGGGATTTTCCTGAAGGACTTGCAGGCATTATTTGCTTTTACATTGATTCCTATGGGAAACATTGTTTCATCTTACGAACCTTTCACCTTACGAACCTCCTCCTGGAACCAATTAAGTTCGTATGATGAGGTACCACTGTATATTGTATCACTGCATCCGTCCAATCTTTTTCACCTTCCCCTCTGCGCCTCTTCTGCTAAAACCGAGATACAGGGTGGCGAGACCACCATGCAATTTCTTTTAAACATCACTTTCTTTCTTTCTTGTTTTGATGTCTTTTTCGGGATCGTTTTACCTTGGTTTACAGTAGAAAATAAGACGCGTGCAAATTCGAGAAACCCAAACCGGGTAAACCGGGCATTTAAAATGCTGTGGGTTTTTTTTTTTCATTTTAAAATACCCAGAGGGTTGCAGAGATGGGCTTGGTGATTATCTGAGTATTTTCTTTCCTACAAGGTTACCTGGAGCAAAACCACATCAGCTACAAGGGAAAAGGAAACAGACACAAGCGGTGTTTGGCTTACAATCACCAAGGAGCCAAAGTGGCATTCTTTGCAAAGTGTGGTTTACACAATCCCCCCCAAAAAAAAGATCAGGGAGAAACGAAACAAGTTCGGCTGTCACAGTTTACAAATCTGGTAGCTTGTGTATAAAAACAAAAAACAAATCCCCCTTAATCGTCGAGTTTTGTTTTTCTTGCAAACTCCGTCCTTCAAATCGTACTCGGGAGGCTGGGCGGCTCAGGAGGCAAAACTTTTATTTTATTTTATTTATTTATGTATATTTTAATATAATTTATTTATAATATATTTGTATAATATAAATGTATCCATATACATTTATTTTTATTTATTTCTTCATTTGTCCAATACACAAATACATAGGATGAAAAATAGACATGTAGTAATATATATAAGGGTAAAGTGAACTTTACCCTTATATATATTATGAGGGTATAACTTTATCATTTGGGTGGTAACTTGTATAAACATAACATTAGAAAAGTAATGATAAAAATTAATGATAAAAGACAATAGGATAGTAGGATAGGGATGGTAGGTACAACAGTCCACTTATGCACGCCCCTTACAGCCCTCTTAGAAAAGGGGAGAGGTCAATTGTAGATAATCTAAGGTTGAAGATTTTGGAGTTAGGAGTAGAAACCACAGAGTCAGGTAGAGCATTCAAGGAAGGAAGGAAGGAAGGAGTAATAATAATAATAATAATAATAATAATAATAATAATAATAATAATAATTAATTGGATTTGTATGCTACTCCTCTCCAGAGGGAGGGAGGGAGGAAGGAAGGAAGGAAGGAGGGAGGGAGGGAGGGAAGGAAGGAGGGAGGGAGGAAAAGAAAGAAAGGAAAGAAGGGAAGGGAAAGGATGAGGCAGACATCGTTTGTTTGTTTGTTCATTCCTTCCTTCCTTCACCAATCCCTTCTTCATGAATACCCGTTCCCTTCTTCCTTCCTTGATTCCTTTCTTCCTTCTTCAATATTCTTCTTCCTTCCTTCGCTTCCTTCTCCCCTCCTTCCTCCCCTCCTTCCTTCCTATCTTCCTTCATCAAATTTCTTCTTCAATATCCTTCTTCTTCCCCCCTTGCCCCCTCTTCCTTTCTTCCTTCCTTTCTTCATCAATATTTTCCTTCTTCAAGTATTATTATTATTATTATTATTATTATTATTATTATTATTATTATTTAGATTTGTATGCTGCCCCTCTCCCAAGACTCGGGGCAGCTCACAACAACATAAACAGTGTACAAATCCAATTATTAAAAAATACAGTCTAAAATCCTCATAATAAAATAATCACACAATCCAATCAAACCATACACCAACCTTGACATTTTGGGGGGGGGGGGGTGTTAATTTCCCCATGCCTGCCGGCAATGATGAGTTTTTAATAACTTACGAAAGGCAAGGAGGATGGGGACAGTTCTAATCTCCGGGGGGAGTTGGTTCCAGAGGGCTGGGGCCGCCACAGAGAAGGCTCTTCCCTTGGGGCCAGCCAGACGACATTGTTTAGTCGACAGGACCCAGAGAAGGCCAACTCTGTGGGACCTAATAAGCCACTGGGATTCATGCGGCAGAAGACAGTCCCGAAGGTACTCTGGTCCGATGCCATGAAGGGCTTTATAGGTCATTACCAACATTTTGAATTGTGACCAGAAACTAATCGGCAGCCAGTGCAGCCCGCGGAGGGTTGACGAGACATGGGCGAATCTAGGAAGGCCCACAATTGCTCTCGCGGCCGCATTCTGCACGATCTGAAGTTTCTGAACACCCTTCAAAGGTAGCCCCATGTAGAGACTGTTGCAGTAGTCGAACCTCGAGGTGATGAGGGCATAAGTGACTGTGAGCAATGACTCCCGGTCCAAATAGGGCCACAACTGGTGCACCAGGCGAACTTGGGCAAATGCAAATGGGGAAAACATCAGAAGCAAGGTGAGAAAATATTATTTTACTGAAAGAGTAGCAGATGCTTGGAACAAACTTCCAGCAGATGTGGTTGGTAAATCCACAGACACTGAATTTATTTATTTTTTTATTTATTTTGTCCAATGCACAATATCTATATACACATAGTAAAATACATGATGAAGGTTATAGAGGAGACACTCATAGTAAAATATATCTAAGAAATAATAGAAAAGAAGGTATAGTAATAGATAGTAATATATCAATGAAAGAATAGAAGAAGAGAGATAGGAATAGAAGAAAGGGATAGGAGATATAGGAGAGCAATAGGACAGGGGACGGAAGACACTCTAGAAACATAGAAACATAGAAGACTGACGGCAGAAAAAGACCCCATGGTCCATCTAGTCTGCCCTTTTACTATTTCCTGTATTTTATCTTACAATGGATATATGTTTATCCCAGGCATGTTTAAATTCGGTTACTGTGGATTTACCAACCACGTCTGCTGGAAGTTTGTTCCAAGGATCTACTACTCTTTCAGTAAAATAATACTTTCTCATGTTGCCTTTGATCTTTCCCCCAACTAACTTCAGATTGTGTCCCCTTGTTCTTGTGTTCACTTTCCTGTTAAAAACACTTCCCTCCTGAACCCTATTTAACCCTTTAACATATTTAAATGTTTCGATCATGTCCCCCCTTTTCCTTCTGTCTTCCAGACTATACAGATTGAGTTCATTAAGTCTTTCCTGATACGTTTTATACTTCAGACCTTCCACCATTCTTGTAGCCCGTCTTTGGACCCGTTCAATTTTGTCAATATCTTTTTGTAGGTGAGGCCTCCAGAACTGAACACAGTACTCCAAATGTGGTCTCACCAGCGCTCTATATAAGGGGATCACAATCTCCCTCTTCCTGCTTGTTATACCTCTAGCTATGCAGCCAAGCATCCTACTTGCCTTTCCTACTGCCCGACCACACTGCTCACCCATTTTGAGACTGTCAGAAATCACTACCCCTAAATCCTTCTCTTCTGAAGTTTTTGCTAACACAGAACTGCCAATGCAATACTCAGATTTAGGATTCCTTTTCCCCAAGTGCATTATTTTACATTTGGAAACATTAAACTGCAGTTTCCATTGCTTTGACCATTTATCTAGTAACGCTAAATCATTTACCATATTACAGACCCCTCCAGGAATATCAACCCTATTGCACACTTTAGAGTCATCGGCAAATAGGCAAACCTTCCCTACCAAACCTTCCCCTATGTCACTCACAAACATATTAAAAAGAATAGGACCCAGAACAGACCCTTGTGGCACACCACTTGTAACCTGACTCTGCTCAGAATACTCGCCATTAACAATAACTCTCTGATGTCTATGCTTCAGCCAGCTTGAAATCCACTGAACTATCCAGGGATTAAGTCCAATCTTCACTAATTTATCTATCAGCTCTTTATGTGGAACCGTATCAAAGGCTTTGCTGAAGTCCAGATAGGCAATATCCACGGCACCACCTTGATCCA
>NC_091952.1:4286860-4339360 GCF_031021105.1 Erythrolamprus reginae | reverse complement strand
AGAAAGAAAGAAAGAAAGAAAGAAAGAAAGAAAGAAAGAAAGAAAGAGCCTGCCATTCTTATGGGTGGTATGGAAATATTCAAATATCATAAGGAGGCAGCATGGAAATACCTGTGGCCGGAAAAATCAGTTCTCAGTTAAATAAGGATGGGCAGGATTTGATGGAGACCTGCTGATTTCAGTAAACATCTCATCAGCTCTGGGGTGGTTTCCTCCTTGGCCAGAAGTGCCAATTACAAGCCACATTTTGCACTTTTGGATTCCGGAGCTATTCCAAGTGGGGAGAGGAGGGAATAGTGTGGCTTGGAGGAATCAGAAAAGCCCCCCCAGTGTGGGACCCTGAAAAAGATGCCCAGGAGGAATTCTTTGTTTTCTGAAGGCTAAAACATATGAAGAACGGTTGCAAGAACTGCGCATGGCCAGGTTAATGAAAAGAAGGTTCTACATTTAGGCAAGAAAAACAAAATGCACAGGTACAGAATAGAATAGAATAGAATAGGAATTCAGAATAGAATAGAATTTGATTGGCCAAGTGTGATTGAACTCACAAGGAATTTGTCTTTGGTGCAGATGCTCTCAGCGTTCATAAAAGGAAAAAAGACATTTGTCAAGAATCATGGGGTACAACACTTAATGATTGTCGTAGGGGTCAAGTAAGCAATGAAGAAACAATCAATATTAATAAATATCTTAGAATATAAGCAACATGTTACAGTCCTACAGTCCTAATAATAATTTATTAGTTTATTGAGAAAGGGATGGGGGAAAGGGGGTACAGAAGAAAAAAGAAAGGGACGTAAACCACATATTCAAATAATGTAGATAACATATATAGCTTATTATATATCAATTGTAAGTATTAAATTATACAAAATAGAGCAACATTACTATTCGAAGTTTAGATTATATAGATTCATATCTATTATGCATATAGGTGGAAAGGTTGCCGATCCCAGTAAAGCCGCCTTTTGCAATTGACAGATGGAGATTTTGTCAATTCCGATGGTTTTCAAATGTCCACTGAGATCCTTTGGCCCTGCGTCCAGCGTGCCAAGTACCACTGGGGCCACTTTCACTGGCTTATGCCAGAGTCGTTGCAGCTCGATTTTTAGATCTTTGTATTTCACTAATTTCTCTAGCTGCTCCTCCTCAATTCTGCTGTCTCCTGGGATTGCGATGTCGATGATCCATACTTTCTTTTTCTCCACAATCAGGATGTCTGGTGTGTTATGCTTCAGAATTCAGTCAGTCTGAAGTTGGAAGTCCCACAGTAGTTTTGCTTGCTCATTTTCGACCACTTTTTCGGGCTTATGATCCCACCAGTTCTTTGCCACTGGGAAATGGTAGTTCCGGCACAAGTTCCAGTGGATCATCTGTGCCACAGCATCATGTCTATGCTTGTAGTCAGTCTGTGCAATCTTTTTGCAGCCGCTGAGTTTGTGATCGATTGTTTCATCTGTTCCTTTACAGAGTCTGCACTTTGGATCGTCTGTTGATTTTTCAATTCTGGCTTTGACAGCATTTGTTCTAATGGCCTGTTCTTGTGCCACCAGTATTAGTCCTTCTGTCTCCTTTTTGAGTGTTCCACTTGTAAGCCATGACCAGGTCTTTTCTTTATCCACTTTGCCTTCAATTTTCTCCAAGAACTGGCCATGCAATGCTAGTTATTATTGTATTGTATTGCCCACACGATCATATGCTGCAACGTCCTACCAGTCAATGACTACTTCAGCTTCAACAGCAACAACACAAGAGCACGCAACAGATTCAAACTTAATACAAACCGCTCCAAACTTGACTGTAAAAAATATGATTTCAACAATCGAGTTATCGAAGCGTGGAACTCCTTACCGAACTCAATTGTGTCAACCCCTAACCCCCAACATTTCTCTCTTAGACTCTCCACGATTGACCTCTCCAGGTTCCTAAGAGGCCAGTAAGGGTCGTTCATAAGTGCACTGGTGTGCCTTTCGTCCCCTGTCCAAATGTCTTTCCTTTCTCTCACTTATATATATTTTCTTTCTTTCATATATCCTCTCCTCTGTTGTGGTTAGCTCTGGCCCAGCTCCTGCCCCAAGGACTGTAGATGTGGGGGAGACATCCACATGCTGCAGGCCTGTTTTGCCCCCGGTGGAATCTGATGATGAAGGCTCCTCTGAGCAAGAAGACATGAGTGACAGGGAGGAGGAGAGTGTGGCAGACAGCTCAGAAGGAGATCAATTATCTAGCTCCTCCTTGGATTCAGAACAAGGGTTAATGATACAGCCACGCATGCGGAGAGCGATGCATAGGCAGCAACAACTGAGAGATTATTATCAAAGAAAATGAGGCCACCTGTGGTTGGGTGGGGCTGTGGTCATTAGTGAGGCTGCTATAAATAGCAGCCTGTGGGTTTGGCCATTGTGGAGGATTATCTGATCATTGTGTTTCGTGACTGCTTTACTGACTTTGACCTTTTGTGAGCTGATTTTTCCCCGCTTTGAAACTAAACCAGGGCAAAGTGTGTTTCACTTTGTGACAGAAGAAGGACTGTGAATTGCCTCACAGCTGCAAGCTAAGTATCACAGAACTGATAAGGGACTTGTACAAATTACCAGTTTGTTTGGAGATCAGTGCTCTTTGCTATACCAAAAGAGGGCTTAGTTTAAGGGAATTTTCATTATAAAGAACATTGTTTTGAATTTTCAAACGTGTGTGTGTCTGAAATTTGTACCTGTAAATTTTTGGAAGGAGTCTACCAGAGAGCCCGAGAGAACACTCCTCTAAGTTCACTTTTACCCTTATATATATTACTACATGTCTATTTTTCTTCCTATGTATTTTTGTATGCAATGAATGAACCTGTCTCCCCATTCTCGTCATTTAACCATCTTAAAAGTTTCCGAGGGGGGTTTGCAGTCTTTGGAAAAGTTGGCGGGCCGTCAAAATTTTGCAAGCTTTCCCTGTTGTAAATCTCGGCTTTTCTTCAGCCCGAAAGAAGTTCGCCCTGACCTCATCTGTAACATCCAAGAATAATCTGATTTTTTTTTTCTTCCCAAGAAAGATTTAAATCCTTAAAACCTCTTGAGCTCACCATTCCTTGTCATTCGGATTCCCCGGGGACATTAATAACTCAGAAAGAGGGGAGGGGGGTGTTGCAACATCTGGGATCGTCAGCCAAAGGAAGCGGTGGGGGAAGAGAATTTTGGCTGGGATCCAGATGTGTGGCTTTTGTTCTTGACCAAAGGCAGCTCTGTTGAATGAAAAGCACATGGGGACAGTTGAAAAGGCTTTTGGAACGAAGGGGGGAATTTAAAAAGTAGCACATTGTGGAGTGAGGGCTTGTCAAAATCCAAGCAAAAAAAAATTATGAATGATTTGATATCATTAGGAAAGTGAACACAAGGACAAGGGGGCACAATCTGAGGTTAGTTGGGGAAAAGATTAGAAGTAATGTGAGAAAATATTATTTGACTGAAAGAGTAGCAGATGCTTGGAACAAACTTCCAGCAGACGTGGTTGGTCAATCCACAGTAACTGAATTTAAACATGCCTGGGATAAACATAGATTTTATTTTATTTATTCATTTGTCCAATACACAATACATATGGAACAGAATAGACATGAAGTAATATATATAAAAATAATAGGTAAAAATAGAAGAGAAAATATATGAAAGGAAGAAAATATATATGATATATGAGATAAAGGAAAGACAATTGGACAGGGGACGAAAGGCACACTAGTGCACTTATGTACGCCCCTTACTGGCCTCTTAGGAACCTGGAGAGGTCAATCGTGGAGAGTCCAAGGGAGAAATGTTGGGGGTTAGGGGTTGACACTATTGAGTCTGGTAATGAGTTCCATGCTTTGACAACTCGATTGTTGAAATCATATTTTTTACAGTCAAGTTTGGAGCGGTTAATATTAAGTTTGAATCTGTTGCGTGCTCTTGTGTTGTTGCGGTTGAAGCTGAAGTAGTCATTGACCGGTAGGACGTTGCAGCATATGATCTTGTGAGCAATACTTAAATCGTGTTTTAGGCGCTGTAGTTCTAAGCTAAAATACAGGAAATAGTATAAGGGCAGACTAGATGGACCATGAGGTCTTTTTCTGCCGTCAATTGTCTATGTTTCTATGTTTCTATATACTGTATGAGAAATGTATTACCATACCTATGATGGATTGTAAGCGGTCGAAAACACAACAAAATCGTAAATTAAGTGAATAACCAAAACCAATTTTCTTACATTATCGCTCGTATCAGCCGTCAAATTAATTTACTATAAGATGTGTTTGATGGATATGTACACAATGATTAATCGATAGATTTTTGGGGGGGTTTGTCTGTTTTGTTTCATTTGTCTGTGTTTGTTTTCTACTTTCTTTTTCCTTTATTATGTATGTTACATTCTATGTTTTTCGATGTATTTTTTACATTTTGTTTTTCAATAAAAACTATTTTTTTTAAAAAATGGGGGGGGCAGCTCCCTTTGGGTTGGATTGTCTCCGTTGCTGCTTCTCCATGTTGGATTTCAACACAAACATGATTTAAAAAAAAAAAAAAGTGGTCGCAGCTAGTCCTCAAGTTATGACCATAATAGGAAGCAGACTTTCCGTGGCTAAGCCAGGTGGTTGTTAAAAGAGAAGAAAAACCATATGAAATGCCTTGGTAAAACCACACTTACTTGATACCGCGTTCTTGTCAAACAGACAAGATAATAATAATAATAATAATAATAATAATAATAATAATAATAATAATAATAATAATAATAATAATAATTTATTAGATTTGTATGCTGCCCCTCTCCAAGGACTATCAAATCTTGCACCTGTGGTATCCCTCAAGGCAGCATTCTAGAACCAACAATATTCATTCTTTACATAAATGACCTTTGTGATCATATTAACTGCATTCTCTTTACTGATGATCCCAGCGACCGATTAGGTCCCACAGAGTTGGCCTTCTCCCAGTCCCGTCGACTAAACAATGTCGTTTGGCGGGTCCCAGGGGAAGAGCCTTCTCTGTGGCGGCCCGACCCTCTGGAACCAGCTCCCCCCGGAGATTAGAACTGCCCCCACCCTCCTTGCCTTTCGTAAATTCCTTAAAACCCACCTTTGCCGTCAGGCATGGGGGAACTGAGACATCTCCCCTGGGCCTATACAATTCATGTATGGTATGTTTGTGTGTATGTCTGCTTTAATAACGTTTTTTTTTAATGTTTTTAAATTATTAGATTTGTCTTGAATTGTTTTGTTGTTGTTGTAAGCCGCCCCGAGTCTACGAAGAGGGGCGGCATACAAATCAAATCAAATCAAATCAAATCAATCAATCAATCAAACAAACAAACAAATAAATAAATAAATACTTCTACCCTTCAAAAAGACCTAGACCCTGTATCACAATGGTCTGATAACTGGCAACTTCAAATCTCAACCAATAAATGTTCTGTCTTACACATTGGCAAAAAGAATCAGAACGCAAAATACAAAACTTGGAGGACACAACCTTGTAGACGACCCTCACTCTGTTAAGGACCTTGGAGTACTCAGATCTCATGACCTAAGTGCCAGAGCCCATTGTAACAACATTGCCAGAAAGGCACTAAGAGTTGTTAACCTAATCTTGCATAGCTTCTTCTCTGGCAATATTACACTGCTAACCAGAGCATACAAAACATTTGCTAGACAAATTCTTGAATACAGCTCATCTGTATGGAACCTGCACTGCATTTTGCACATTAATGCAATCGAGAGAGTCCAGAAATATTTCACAAGAAGAGTCCTCCACTTCTTTGCTCACAATAGAATACCTTATTCTACCAGGCTTGAAATTTTGGGCTTAGAAAACCTAGAGCTACGTTGCCTTCGATCTGATCGAAATGTAGTTCCCCGGAGAGGAGCGGCATACAAGTCTAATAAATAATAAGAATAAAGGTAATAAAATCATCTAAACCAATGTCCTGCCAGTCAATGAATACTTCAGTTTCAACTGCAACAACATGCGCACAGAAAATAGATTCAAACTCAATGGAAACCGCTCGAAACTTGACTGCAGAAAATATGACTTCAGCAACAGATTGATCAGTGCCTGGAATGCACTACCTGACTCTGTGGTTTCTTCCCCAAACCCCAAAAACTTTAACTTTGGACTGTCCACCGTTGACCTCTCCCCTTTTCTAAGAGGTCTCTAAGGGGCGTGCATAAGCGCACCATTGTGCCTACCGTCCCTGTCCTACTGTCTTATTGTCCAAATTTACCTATACCTACTTTGCTTTTGTTTATGTTTATACCATACCGATTATCTTGTACATGTTTTGACAAACAAACTAAAATCTAAAATCTGAAGTCTGAAGTCTGAAGTCTGAAGTCTGAAGTCTGAAGTCTGAAGTCTGAAGTCTGAAGTCTGAAGTCTGAAGTCTGAAGTCTGAAGTCTGAAGTCTGAAGTCTGAAATCATCTAAAATCTAAAATCTAAAATCTAAAATCTAAAATCTAAAATCTAAAATCTAAAATCTAAAATCTAAAATCTAAAATCTAAAATCTAAAATCTAAAATCTAAAATCTAAAATCTAAAATCTAAAATCTAAAATCTAAAATCTAAAATCTAAAATCTAAAATCTAAAATCTAAAATCTAAAATCTAAAATCTAAAATCTAAAATCTAAAATCTAAAATCTAAAATCTAAAATCTAAAATCTAAAATCTAAAATCTAAAATCTAAAATCTAAAATCTAAAATCTAAAATCTAAAATCTAAAATCTAAAATCTAAAATCTAAAATCTAAAATCTAAAATCTAAAATCTAAAATCTAAAATCTAAAATCTAAAATCTAAAATCTAAAATCTAAAATCTAAAATCTAAAATCTAAAATCTAAAATCTAAAATCTAAAATCTAAAATCTAAAATCTAAAATCTAAAATCTAAAATCTAAAATCTAAAATCTAAAATCTAAAATCTAAAATCTAAAATCTAAAATCTAAAATCTAAAATCTAAAATCTAAAATCTAAAATCTAAAATCTAAAATCTAAAATCTAAAATCTAAAATCTAAAATCTAAAATCTAAAATCTAAAATCTAAAATCTAAAATCTAAAATCTAAAATCTAAAATCTAAAATCTAAAATCTAAAATCTAAAATCTAAAATCTAAAATCTAAAATCTAAAATCTAAAATCTAAAATCTAAAATCTAAAATCTAAAATCTAAAATCTAAAATCTAAAATCTAAAATCTAAAATCTAAAATCTAAAATCTAAAATCTAAAATCTAAAATCTAAAATCTAAAACTAAAAGCTAAAAACCAAAACTAAAGACTAAAGATCAAAGACCAGACTAAAAACTAAAAACTAAAAACAACTAAAAACAACTAAAAACCAAAAACCAAAAACCAAAAACTAAAAATTAAAAACTAAAAACTAAAAACTAAAAGCATAAAAATTAATAATTATTTAAAATTAAAAAGTAAAAAATAAAAAAATTAATTATCTGACAGTGGAGACCATCAACTAACAGAAGAGAAGCTGCCTTCAGAAGCTGTGGGAGCTTCATCACTGGAGATGTTCAAGAGAGCAGAGACTGGACTGCCGTCTGTCAGAAATGGTTCTCCTGCTTGGGTAGGGGGGTTGGACTAGATGACCTAATAGGTCCCTTCCAACTCTGTTAATCTAATAAACCTTTGGGACAACCAGGACCTGGATGAATGAGAATCTCCATTAGACACTTGATGGATTCTCCACATCTCAATCTAGAATGATTCCCACCGGAAACGACAGGCCAAGAGAAAACTGGAAAAAACCCCAAGAATTGTGGCTTATGTGCTGCCGACATAGCTCGGTTGGAAACTCATGGATGTGGATGTACAGCCTGTTTACTTCATACTGCAATTATTGTACTCTCGGTGACCTTAAAAGTCAACATCAAGGTTCATGGCCTTTCATTTCACAACGAGGATTATACATAGATGAGTGAACGGGCTGATTCAAGCAACCAAACGTTGTTTCACATCTGACTCATTATTCATTCATCACTGCATTACAAATAAAAACTGTGGAATAACTAGGTATCTTTCCAGAAGAATGGATGAGTCAGAAGTCAAAAGAAGAACTCCAACAAGGTGTTGTGGTTCAGCCTGAGGCTGCTCAGGGACCGGCTGTGTCTCTGCTGGCTCCATGCCCGGAGGAGGAGGACAGCGAAGAGGAGGGGGCTGAACAGTCGGACGGGGGAGAGGAAAGTCAGGAATGGGATGAAGGAGAATAGCATGAGAGCCCCCGGGGGGGGGGGGGGGTTCTCCCCAGCAAGTAGTTTGGAGTCATTAGGTGATGAAGCTCAAGCCGTCATTGACATGCGACAGAGACGGTCAGATCAAAGAAAGGAGCAATTAAAGAAGTATTATCAGCACTGAATTAGGAACAGCTGGGTTTGGGTGTGGTCCTCCTTAGCAGGGTTTAAAAGGTAGGCAAGCCCTTGAAGCCATGTGGAGTGTTATCAGTTTGGAGTTGCGTTATCCTGTCTTGTTTCTCGGTGTCTCTGTTCCTGGCTTGTGGCCCAGCAGCTTTGGAAGATCCGTGGGAGGTATAGGTCTGCTATCTACAGCCTCGGCTTGGCAGCAAGAATTCTGTATTGCTGCATGGACTTTTGCCTCCGTGGATATATCTGAAGATACAGCATTTTCCTGTTTGTAAGGACATTTTCTGTTACCTGTGTTTTTCTTGAATTTTATAAAACTGCCTTTGCCTTTTACCAGTGTGTCTGGCTTCTCTTTTTGGGTTGGTATTGGCTTCTGGAGTGACCCAGACAGAACACAAGGAGAATAACAGAGTTGGAAGAGACCTTGGAGGTCTTCTAGTCCAACAAGAGCAAAGTCCTTCACCTTTGTTAAAAAAAAACACTAGACACACATACAGCCTGGGAGAAACCCCACTTAGCAGCAGCGACTGCGAAAGAGATCTTGGAGTCTTGGTGGATAATCAACTCAACATGAGCCAGCAATGTGCAGCAGCGGCCAAAAAAGCCAACACTATCCTAAGCTGCATCAACAGGGGAATACACTCCAAGACCATGGAAGTATTAATACCACTCCACTACGCCCTGGTCAGACCACATCTGGAATACTGCATCTAGTTCTGGTCACCACACTTCAAAAGAGACATTGAAACTCTGGAGAAGGTGCAGAAAAGAGCAACCAAGGTGATTAGGGGACTTGAAACCAAGACTTACGAAGAGAGATTGCGGGAACTGGGCATGGATAGCCTAGAGAAAAGGAGGGCCAGAGGGGACATGATAGCTGGATATAGGTATACGAGGGGTTGCCACAGAGAGGAAGGGGCCACTCTATTCTCCAGAGCAACAGAGGGCCGGACGAGGAACAACGGCTGGAAGCTGACCAAGAAGAGATTCAACCTAGAAGTAAGGAAGAACTTCCTGACGGTCAGAGCGATCAACCAGTGGAACAACCTGCCTGCGGAGGTTGTGAACTCCCCAACTCTGGACACATTTGGCTGGGGTGCTTTAAGATTCCTGCTCAGGCAGGGGGTTGGACTTGATGACCTGCATGGTCCCTTTCAACTCTAACAATAAATAAATAAATGAATGAATGAATGAATGAATGAATGAATAAATAAATAAATAAATAAATAAATCCCCTTCCTCAATCAGGAAACCTTACACCATTTCAGACAAATGGTTTTATTTTATTTTATTTAATTCATAAGGTTGTCTAATCTCTTCTTTAAAACTTCCAATAATGGAGTACCCACAATTTCTGGGGACAAGCCATTCCACCGGTTGATTGTTCTGCAGAAAATTTCTCCTTAGATGTAAGTTGCTTTTCTCCTTGATTAGTTTCCACCCCTTGCTTCTTGTTCTACCCTCAGGTGTTTTGGAGAACAGCTCGACTCTCTCTTCTTTGTGGCAACCCCTGAGATATTGGAAGACTGCTATCATGTCTCCCCTGGTCCTTCTTTTCATCAGACTAGACCAGGGGTGGGCAAAATTGGCTCTTCTATGACTCGTGGACTTCAACTCCAAGAACCCCTGAGCTCATCATGCTAGCTCAGGAATTCTGGGAGTTGAAGTCCACATGTTATTATTAGTTACCCGCCTCGCATATATAAACAGTGTTATATCCATGTATACTACCGAGACGTACTTGACAAATAAAATAAATAAATGTCATAGAAGAGGCAACTTTGCCTACCCCTGCATTAGACATAGCCAATTCCTGCAACTGTTCTTCGTATGTTTTAGCCTTCAAGTCCCCTCATCGTCTCATCATAGAGAAGGGAAGGGAAGGGAAGGGAAGGGAAGAGAAGAGAAGAGAAGAGAAGAGAAGAGAAGAGAAGAGAGAAGAAAATAGAATAGAATAGAAGAGATATTAGAGTAGAATAGAATAGATATTAGAATAGAATAGACTAGATATTAGAAGAGAATAGAATAGAATAGATATTAGAATAGAATAGAATAGATATTAGAGTAGAATAAAATATATATTAGAATAGAATAGAATAGATATTAGAAGAGAAGAGAATAGATATTAGAATAGAATAGAATAGAATAGAATAAGAAGAGAAGAGAAGAGAAAAATGGTTATGCAACATCTTCTTAAAAACTTCCAGTGTTGGAGCATTCACAACTTCTGGAGGCCAGTTGTTCCAGGGATTAATTGTCAGGAATTTTCTCCTTAGTTCTAAGTTGCTTCTCTCCTTGTTTAGTTTCCACCCATTGCTTCTTGTTCTACCCTAAGGTGCTTTGGAGAATAGTTTGAGTCCTTCTTCTTTGTGGCAACCCCTGAGATATTGGAAGACTGCTATTTATTTACTTACTTACTTACTTACTTACTTACTTACTTACTTACTTACTTACTTACTTACTTACTTATTTGATTTATATGCCGCTGTTGTGTCTCCCCTGGTCCTTCTTTTCATTAAACTAGCCATGCCCATTTTCTGCAACCGTTCTTCACATGTTTTAGCCTCCAGTCCCCTAATCCTCTTTGTGGCTCTTCTCTGCACTTTTTCTAGAGTCTCAACATCCTTTTTGCATCGTGGCAACCAAAACTGAGTGCAGGATTCCAAGTGTGGCCTCACCAGGGCCTCATCAAGTGGTATTAACCCTTCGCGTGACCGTGATTCTCTCCCTGTTGGGACTGCATTGCCTAATCAAGCTGTTTTGATGAGCAGCTTAATGGCCCTCGTGTATGAATTCTGTAAACAAGAATAGCAAAGAATGCAAGTGGGATATTTTGCACATCTGCAGCAAAGGATTTTGGGAACGAGGCTATCTTCCATCTTGGCAGGGAGCATGCAAATAATTTATCTCAAAGTTCAACTCTTCGGCTGGATTTGTGAACAGACTGGACTTCTGGATTGGTTCCCACAGTCCTCTTAATGACCTAATTGAATCAAACGCTTCCAAATTTATTTGACCGCTTCAGATCGTTTCAGGCACAAATGGAATCCAGAGAGTCCGTTTAATTAGATTTGATTTGGTGATTTAGTTTGATCATCCAGATCAGATAATTTTTTTTAAAAAAAAAAGGCTGGTGGCTATAGAAATTGGATGGATGGGTGGGTGGATGGTTTAAAAAAAGGAGGGAGGGAGGGAGAGAGGGAGGGAGGGAGGGAGGAAGGAGAAATAAGTAAGTAAGTAAAGAAGGAAGGAAGGAAAGAAGGAAGGAATGTAAAAATAAAAAGGGGAAAGGGGAAAGGGGAAAAGGAAAAGGAAAGGAGGGAGGGAGGGGGAAGTAAGGAAAAAGGAAAAAGAAAGAAGAAAAGAAAGGAAAAGAAAAGAAAAGAAAGAGGGAGGGAGGAGAAAGAAGAAAGAAAGAAGGAAGGAAAAAGAAAGGAAGGAAGGAAGGAAGGAAAAAAAGAATAAGTGATCTGGATTGGATTCTGCCTAATTTGTAAAACTTTATATGCCATCATAATAGGCATTTCACGCTCAACACTAAATAAAACCCTTTGCATTAAAGGACTGGAAGCTAAAAATGTATGAAGAACGGTTGTAAGAACTGGGAATGTCTAGCCGAGTAAAAAGAAGGACAAGGGGGTCGCCTTGTTGACAATCCTCAGTTAGTAAAGGTCCTTGGAGTTCTCATCTCCAATGAGCTAAGTGCCAGAGCCCACTGCAATAGCATTGCTAAGAAAGCATTAAGAGTGGTCAATGTGCAGAGATGGATATGCTGTTTAAAAGAAATTAGAAGGCAAGGAGGATTCAGGCTACTATAAAATATGGGAGAACTTTTATAATTAGTTAAAAGAAAGAAAGAAAGAAAGAAAGAAAGAAAGAAAGAAAGAAAGAAAGGATTAAAGAATAGAAATTATATAGAAAGACAGCTCAAAAGATAAATATAGCAAATATGTAAATATGCAAAGCAATATGTTAATCAAAATAAGGTAAAAATGCATATATTTGGCGGGACCCAGGGGAAGAGCCTTCTCTGTGGCGGCCCCAGCCCTCTGGAACCAACTCCCCCCAGAGATCAGAATTGCCCCCACCCTCCTTGCCTTTCGTAAACTTCTCAAAGCCCACCTCTGCCGTCAGGCATGGGGAAACTGAAATATCTTCCCCAGGCCTATATAATTTATGTATGGTGTGTTGTGTGCATGTTTTTTTAAATTATGGGTTTTTAACTTCGTATTGTTAGATTTGTATTGTACATTGTTTCTATCACTGCTGTGAGCTACCCCAAGCCTACAGAGAGGAACGGCATACAAATTTAATAAATAAATAAAATAAATAAAATATTTCCAACAAAATTCTGAATGAGAAGGGGATGTAAATATCCCAAATGTATGTTTTATTTATATCTGGTTTTTTCTTTTCCACTGTTTTTGTTTTTTCTTTCTCTGTTTTGTTCTTCACTTTGCTAATATTCATTATGTCTGTACATATTTATTGAAAGTTCAATATTGTTGTTGTTGTTTTGTGTTTTGTTTTTAAAATTCAACAATTTTTTTAAAGAGTGGTCAACCAGCTCCTGTGTAGCTTCTTCTCTGCTAATATTGTTCTTCTAACTATAACCATGCAAATCATTTGCTAGACCAATTCTCGAATACAGCTCATCCATCTGGAACCCACACTACATATCGGACATTAATACAATTGAGAATGTCCGGAGATATTTCACGAGGTGAGTCCTCCACTCCTCCGTTTGCCATAGATACCTTATGTTCTGGTTTCTGGTAGAAATTTAGCAATTACAAATAACTCTTATTAAATGCATCATTTCAGGAATAAAGAAACTCCATTTATTTCTCTGCTCCCCTGTAATTCAAACACATTCCATACAGGCACTCGGTCCCTTATCTCTCTTAGCTGCATTCCTCACATTCCTTCTCCTGCTCCACTTAACAAGATTTATTTTCCTAACAGCATGACTTTGAAAAACAGCAGAACTGGCTGTTAACAACACAGAATACTTTTGCTTACTTTAGCGCGGCAAAAACACATCCATTTTCCCTTCGGCAATGTTGAAACTCCACCCTTCTTCTCCACTGACCCCTTGATGTGCCAAATACATCACTACAGTATTTAACCCATTCCTCTCCTTAATATCTTCTTCCATACCTCTGCTCTCTACGTTTTTGGGCCCTTCTGAATTTAGGATTAACCCAGCGAGCGTCTGATTCTCCCTCGCTAGATCTTGAACTCATAGCCCCATCCTGTGGCTGGCCTCCCACATGTTCTACTACCTGTAACCCCGGCCCCCCCACTAATTCATAAACACTATCTGAATCCGAGTCCTCAATATCTTCGTCATCCTCCAACTGATCAGGAGTATGTACAACACCTTATGCCACCCCACTTGAAATGTTGGGCCTAGAAAATTTAGAACTCTGCCGCCTTCAATACGACCTATGTGCAGCAAACAAAATTATCTGCTACAATGTCCTACCTGTCAGCGACTACTTCATCTTCAACTGCAACAATACAGGAGCTCCCAATAGATAGAAAACTTAATGTAAACCACTCCAAACTCATTGCAGAAAATACGACTTCAGCAACAGAGTGGGCAATGCCTGGAATTTCCCATTCAGTTTCAGTTCACAGAGGCTAAGTTACTTTCAAAGTTGACCTTGAAGCTTTGAACAGTCATTAAATGAAGTTTGGAAGTTCGAGAATTACTTGCAATTGCTCCTCCAGGTTCTGTCGCTTAACTCAATGAAATTTTCTGGAGCCCAGCTGCTTCCTTTCTGACCCAGTTCCTGCCTTTGGGAATATCATAAACCTTGATTCACGGTCATCCGTGACCGCCCAGCATTGGATAAGGACTTGGAAGACTGGATGTTCCCCAGAACGTGGCCATTGGAAGCACAATCAGCTCGTTGATGGGGTGTCAGGCTATTTATTACTGGAGTTAGTGTCCTCCCTGGGACCCATTATTCCACAATTAATTGTTTTTTTGGTATCTTGGTTGGTTCCCTTGTTTTTTAAAAAAATTACTGAACAGTTTAAAAAAAAAAAAAGCTCAACTACAAATATACATGTATATAAATCAAACATTTAAAAAAAAAAACCTCCACCACATAACATAAACATTACATTACACAATATAGACGACTAGACACAAGGACAGTTTTTTCCCTGAATGCCATCGCTCTGCTAAACAAATAATTCCCTCAACACTGTCAAACTATTTACTAAGTCATAGAAATAGAAACATAAA
The DNA here is from genome assembly GCF_031021105.1 of Erythrolamprus reginae. Lineage (NCBI taxonomy): Eukaryota > Metazoa > Chordata > Lepidosauria > Squamata > Dipsadidae > Erythrolamprus > Erythrolamprus reginae. The sequence continues at coordinate 4,324,715 of NC_091952.1, read as the reverse complement.
AACATAGAGCCCTGCACAGCAAGACAACTAGACACAAGAACAGTTTTTTCCGAACGCCATCACTCTACTAAACAAATAATTCCCTCAACACTGTCAGACTTTCTACTAAATCTGCACTTCTATTCTACTAGTTTTTCTCATCATTCCTATCACCCATTTCCTCCCATGTTGACTGTATGACTGTAACTTGTTGCTTATATCCTAAGATTTTTATTAATATTGCTTCTTCATTGCTTATTTGACCCCTATGACAATCATTAAGTGTTGTACCACATGATTCTTGACAAATGTATATTTTATTTTATGTACGCTGAGAGCATCTGCACCAAGACAAATTCCTTGTGTGTCCAATCACACTTGGCCAATAAAATTCTATTCTATTCTATTCTATTCTATTCTATTCTAGAAGATTGACGGCAGAAAAAGACCTCATAGTCCATCTAGTCTGCCCTTATACTATTTCCTGTATTTAATGTTAGGGTGGATCTAGGTTTATCCCAGGCATGTTTCAATTCAGTTTGTTAATTTGTCTGCCCTACTATTACTACTAGTTTTTTCTCATCGTTCCTATCACCCCTTTCCTCCCTTGTATGACTGTAACATGTTGGTTGTATCCTTAAGATTTTTATTAATATTGATTGTTTCCTCATTGCTTATTTGATCCCTATGACAATCCTTAAGTGTTGTACCACATGATTCTTGACAAATCTATATTTTCTTTTCCAATTACCAGGAGACAGAGTGAGCTCTAGTCCCGCCTTAGGTTTGAAAGCCATGCCAATGAATTTGGGCCAATCCCCCAGAGACCCTGCATGCAAACCAAGGGTACAGTCACCATGTGCTTTACTGCTCAACTATGTAACTGTAACAGGAAACAGGAGACTCTCCTCAGAGGTAAAGAAACCATAGATGATAACCATAGATGCACATGGAACACTGCCATCTGCTGGCTAAATAATTATGTAGTTGTTGCAATACAAAAGCACATTCTAACATGTATTCCAATAGGATTCCATCCCATCCTTCTCCAGCTGGGAACAGTTTTCGCATCCCATAATAGCCTGCCTAGGGGCGGAAACATCTGGATGAAAACAGGTTTAGGAAAGGCCGCTCTGAACAAGTACAAAATCTTTTTTCCACAAGATAAATTGCAAAGGAGATGATGTTGAATTTTAGACCCTCTGTATTGGTTCATATTAAGTACAAGTAGTTCCTGATTTATAACAGTTTAGCCGGGAGGGAAGGAGGGAGGGAGGGAGGGAGGGAGGGAGGGAGGGAGGGAGGGAGGGAGGGAGGAAGGAAGGAAGGAAGGAGAAGGGCGGGAGGTAGGGAAGAAGCAAGGAAGCAAGGAAGGAAAGGAGAAGGGAGGGAGGGAGGGAGAGAGGGAGGAAAGAAATAAGGAAGGAGAAGGGAGGGAGAGAAGAAGGAAGGAAGGAGGGAGGGAGGGAGGGAAAGAGGGAGGAAAGAAAGGAGGGAGGGAGGGAAAGAGGGAGGAAAGAAAGGAGGGAAGGAAGGAAAGAAGGAAGGAACGAAGGAGAAGGGAGGGAAGGAGGGAGAGAAGAAGGAAGGAAGGAGGAAAGGAGAAGGGAGGGAGGGAGAGAGGGAGGGAGGGAGGAAAGAAATAAGGAAGGAAGGAGAAGGGAGGGAGGGAGAAGGGGAGGAAAGAAATAAGGAAGGAAGGAAGGAGAAGGGAGGGAGGGAGAGAAGAAGGAAGGAAGGATGGAAGGAAAGAAAGAAGGAAGGAGGGAGGGAGGGAAAGAGGGAGGAAAGAAAGGAGGGAAGGAAGGAAGGAAAGAAGGAAGGAAGGAGAAGGGAGGGAAGGAGGGAGAGAAGAAGGAAGGGAGGGAGGGAGGAAGGGAGGAGGAAATGAATTAATTAATTAATTAAACTGAGATGCTTCAGATCAACCTAAATGGATTTTTTCTTTCTTTCTTTCTGTCCAGAATGTCAGTTGTTTGATGGATGATGGGATTTAATTCCCATTAACTATTAAATAAAAACCTCTTGGAGTTACAACACAAGGGTGGACTTCAATTTTTTCTGCAATAGGGCTGACAAAAGGAAAAATCCATGTTTACAATGATTGGGCAAGAAAATGACATTCAGGCCAGCTTGTAGCCAAATCTGCTTTTCGGGGCAAGCTCATTCGAAGGAAGGGAGGGAGGGAGGGAGGGAGGGAGGAAGGAAGGAAGGAAGGAAGGAAGGAAGGAAGGAAGGAAGGAAGGAAGGAAGGAAGGAAGGAAGGAAGGAAGGATGTAACTTCAAACCATGGAACTACGGATTTTTTTTTAAACATGGCACAGGGGCTTCAGAATAACAGATTTGAAAGGGACCTTGGGGGTCTACTAGTCCAGCCCCCTACTTAGGCAGGAAACCCTACACTACTTCAGACAAATGGTTATCCAACATCTTCTTTAAAACTTCCAGCATTGGAGCATTCACAACATCTGGAGTTGTTCCCCTGATCAATTGTTTTCACTTTCAGGAAGTTTCTCCTTAGTTCTAAGTTTGCTTCTCTCCTTGTTTAGTTTCCACCCATTGCTTCTTGTTCTACCCTCAGGTACTTTGGAGAATAGGTTGACTCCCGCTTCTTTGGGGCAACCCAGGGGTTGGCAGCAGGCAGGGTGGGGTGCAACACAATTCCTCCGGTGTAAACAAAGATGCGTGCACACACGTAGAATACTGCATCCAGTTTGGGCCACCACGCTATAAAAAATATGTTGAGCCTCTAGAAAGAGTACAGAAAAGAGCAACCAGGATAATTAGTCCTCAGAGAGGGGCGGCATATAAATCCAATCAATCAATCAATCAATCAATGGGACTGGAGGCTAAAACATACAATGGACAGTTGCAGGAACTGGGCATGGCTAGTCTGGTGAAGAGAAGGCCCAGGGGAGACAGGAGAGCATCTACCAATATTTGAAGGGCTGCTACAGAGAGGAGGAGGTCAAGCTATTTTCCAAGGCACCTGAAGGCCAGACAAGGAACAATGGATGGAAACTGAAGGAGAGATTCAATCTGGAAAAAAGAAGGAATTTCCTGCCACCAACAACAATCCACAGAAGGAACAAAATTGGAGCCCCCCCCCCCCCCCCCCCCCTATGAAACCAGGTTGCAACGCCTGGGTCTCTTCAGCCCTGAAAGACGGCGTTTAAGGGGTGACTTGATTGAAGGGTATAAAATCCTGCATGGGATAGAAAAGGTGGATAGAGAAAAATTCTCTTCTCTATCACACAATACTAGGACGAGGGGCCACTCCCTAAAGCTCAGAGGTGAGAAAGCGAGGACAAATAAAGGGAAATATTTCTTTAACCAGAGGGTCCTTGGTTGATGGAATTCCCTTCCAGAAGAGGTTGTGACAGCTGTCAGCCTGGAGAGCTTCAAGGCAGGATGAGACAGATTCATGGATGCCAAGTGTATCATAGGTGGTTATTGAAATGGGTGTCCATGTGCCGCTTCTATGTTGGTTGAGGCGGGCAGGGTTCCCTTGGGTCTCATTTGTGGGGGTCAAGTGAAAGGGAGGGTCTTGCCTTCTCTTTCTGCTCAAGATCCCCATGGACAATTGATGGTCCACTGGATGACACAGAATGCTGGACTTGATGGGCTTTGGCCTGATTCAGCAGGCCTCTTCTTATGTTCCTAAATGATGTAGTAGAGTCTCCTGCTTGGGCAGGGGGGTTCGACTAGATGACCTCCAAGGTCCCTCCCAACTGTATTATTCTATTCTAAAATAAAACTTTTCTTGCAGAAAAATTCCAACACGCCAGATATGTTGAGGTTTACAAAGCATTGAATTCTCTCTCTCCCTCTCTCTCTCTCTCTCTTTCGTCTCTTTCCTTCTTTCCTTTCTTTCGACATTCTTCTTTGGATCAAGCAAGCATCCTCAGAAGATCAAAGGGCTCTCCAGAGGGGTTTTTCTCCAGGGGGAGGGTCAAACCCAGGTCAAGCAGAGTTGACATCTCAAAGACGCCATTCCTGGTTCCCTATAAAATGCATGGAGGCCTTTTGAAGACGCTACAAAGGGGCAGAAATCGTTCCAGGACAACTGTAAAAATGTGACTTCGGTTTTGCACTAGACATAACCAAGATTCCAGCACGAGTTCAGTGCAGTTCTTGAATTATGAATCATCTCAGGGGTTTTCCAAGTTTTGAAGGCAAGTTCATCATGGTCTAATCTCCGCGGATTGCTCTGAGGAGTCTCCAATGGAAGGAAAAGTCCAAACAAAGTCAACATACTTGTCTCCTCCTTGTCCTTTTCTCACCTGAGATCAAGTCTTATAATTTAACAAAGTTGGAAGGGTGCTTGGAGGTCTTCTAGTCCAACCCCCTGCTTAGGCAGGAAACCCTACAGCAGGGGTCCCCAACCTTTTGGACTAGACCCCACCGGCGCCCCCACCTGATTTATTACCAACCTTTCGGGCCTCAGGGACTACTCAATTCATAATTTTAAATCCCATGGACCACTAATATGATTTTTTTTTAAAAAGATAAATAGTGTTTAGTGCAATATAAAAAATGCTAATAATTTTTCAGTGAGTCACTGGTCGGTCCACAAGAAAATTTTGATGGTCCGCAGAAAAATGATGGTGGTCCACAGAAAATGTTGGTAATCTGCAGAAAACGGATCATTGGTTGGTGACCACTGCCCTACACCACTTCAGACAAATGGTTATCCAACATTTCATGACCAAACCCGGTTATCTGGAAAGTAAGGCTACAAAGAGGAGGATGGGGAAGAAGAAGAAGAGGAGGAGGAAGAAGAAGAAGAGGAGGAGGAGGAGGAGGAAGAGCAGGAGGAGGAAGAGGAAGAAATAGAAGAAGCAGAGGAAGAGGAAGAGGAAGAAATAGAAGAAGCAGAGGAAGAGGAAGAGGAAGAGGAAGAGGAAGAAGAAGAAGAAGAAGAAGAAGAAGAAGAAGAAGAAGAAGAAGAAGAAGAAGAAGAAGAAGAGAGGAGGATGGGAAGGGGAAGGAAAGAGGAGGAAGAGGAGGAGAAGGATGAGGAGGAGGAGGAGAAGAAGAAGAGAAGGAGGAGGAAGGACGAGGAGGAGGACAAGAAGAAGGTCCCTTCCAACTCTAATAATAATCTGATCTAAAGACTCCCTGTAATAAGTCTGGAGCAGCAGTCACCAACCGGTGGTCCACGGAGAAAATTTTGGTGGTCTGCAGAAAAATTATTTCCATTTTTTTCCCCACAACTCTTCAAACTTTGTTATACTGAATAGTTCTGCCATCCACCCATAGATGACTAATCTCAGGAATCAACAGAAATATTAACTTTCCATCAAGTCTAGATCCTTCCTTTTTCAACATAAATGACCCTGGACCGCATAAACCAATCAAACAAAACAATCATATAAAAACAATCATGATAAAAGCAATAATAAAAACACAAACGCTTATTACTGTTCATTAAGTTGGGCAGATTTTCAGCAAGTTGCAAATCTTCATCTTTCGCACTAACTCCATTTTTTCCATAGTTCAACGTTTGTGATGAATGGTAGCCTGTATCAAAATCTTTGTTTTCCCACAATTCTCATTGACAAATATAAACTATCATAGAAACATAGAAGACTGACGGCAGAAAAAGACCTCCTGGTCCATCTCATCTGCCCTTGTACTATTTCCTGTATTTGATCTTAGGATGGATCTATGTTTATCCCAGGCATGTTTCAATTCAGTTCCTGTGGATTTACCAACCAAGTCTGCTGGAAGTTTGTTCCAAGCATTTACTACTCTTTCAGTCAGATAATATTTTATCCCGTTGATTCTGATCTTTCCCCCAACTAACCTCAGATTGCGCCCCCTTGTTCTTATGTTCACTTTCCTATTAAAAACGCTTCCCTCCTGAACCTTATTTAACCCTTTCACATATTTAAATGTTTCGATCATGTCCCCCCTTTTCCTTCTGTCCTCCAGACTCTACAGATTGAGTTCATTAAGTCTTTCCTGATACGTTTTATGCTGAAGACCTTCCACCATTCTTGTAGCCGTCTTTGGACCCATTTAATTTTATCCATATCTTTTCGTAGGTGAGGTCTCCAGAATTGAACACAGTATTATTCCAAATGGGTTCTCACCAGTGCTCTATACAGTGGGATCACAATCTCCCTCTTCCTGCTTGTGAAATCTCTACCTATGCAGCCAAGCATCCTACTTGCTTTCCCTACCGCCTGACTGCACTGTTCACCCATTTTAAGACTGTCAGAATTCACCACCCCTAAATCCTTCTCTTCTGAAGTTTCTATAAATGAGTATAGGTTGAATCAGCCTTCTCTAAACTGTAACCTTCCAGATGTGTGGGAAATTCATTTCAGCAGCATGTTCAAGACTTCATGAACTCAATCTTTATAGTCTGAAGGACAGAAGGAAAAGGAGGGACATGATCGAAACATTTAAAAATGTAAAAGGGTTAAATAAGGTCCAGGAGGGAAGTGTTTTTAATAGGAAAGTGAACACAAGAACAAGGGGACACAATATGAAGTTAGTTGGGGGAAAGATCAAAAGCAACGTGAGAAAATATTATTTTACTGAAAGAGTAGTAGATCCTTGGAACAAACTTCCAGCAGACACGGTAGATAAATCCACAGCAACTGAATTTAAACATGCCTGGGATAAACATATATCCATCCTAAGATAAAATACAGAAAATAGTATACGGGCAGACTAGATGGACCATGAGGTCTTTTTCTGCCGTCAATCTTCTATGTTTCTATGTTTCTATGTTCAAAGGCATTAAGGTCTTAAAATATTTACATTTTTTTAATATTGCATTAAACCAGAGGTCTTCAATCTTAGCAACTTTCAAGACTTGCGAATTTCAACTCTCAGAATTCTCCAGCCGGCATAGCTACTTATCTTTTTAAAAATTCACATTAGTGGTCTGTGGGATTTAAAATTACAAAATTTAGCAGTCTCTGAGGTCCAAAAGGTTGATGAATTTATTGATTATATTCCATAATAAATCAGGTGGGCCGATGGGATCAAAGAGATTCCAGGAATGTCCTTTGGAAGAATTGCAAATTCATCTTGGAGGCAGTCAAGAGGGCTTGCATTCATCCATGCAGTCACTCCACCACCACAAAAAATGTGGCTGGACTCGGTGGCACCAAAGCGAACACACTAATGTATAATATATTTGGTATGCAAATCCCCCGCTAATTTATGAATTTTTTCCAAGCTTTGTAGCATCTCCTGATGGGAATCGCTTTGCTAGGAGGGTGATACGCGTTCCTTCTTTGCAAGACGTGACCTGGGATGGAGATTTGCATGGGAAATGAGACCAGAGTCTGTTCTGTCGGGCTCTCTGGTAGAATCCTCACAAAAATTCACAGGTGCAAATGTCAGACACACACACGTTTGACAATTCAAAACAATGTTCTTTTATAACGAAAATTCACTTAAACCAAGCCCTCTTTTGGTATAGCAAAGAGCACTGGTCTCCAAACAAACTGGTAATTTGTACAAGTCCCTTATTAGTCCTGTGATACTTAGCTTGCAGCTGTGAGGCAATTCACAGTCCTTCTTCTTTCACAAAGTGAAACACACTTTGCTCTGGTTTAGTTTCAAAGCGGGGAAAAATCAGCACACAAAAGGTCAAAGTCAGTAAAGCAGTCACGAAACACAAGGATCAGATAATCCTCCACAATGGCCAAACCCACAGGCTGCTCTTTATAGCAGCCTCACTAATGACCACAGCCCCACCCAACCACAGGTGGCCTCATTTTCTTTGATAATACTCTCTCAGTTGTTGCTGCCTATGCATCGCTCTCCGCATGCGTGGCTGTATCATTAACTCTTGTTCTGAATCCAAGGAGGAGCTAGATAATTGATCTCCTTCTGAGCTGTCTGCCACACTCTCCTCCTCCCTGTCACTCCTGTCTTCTTGGTCAGAGGAGCCTTCATCTTCAGATTCCACAGGGGGCAAACCAGGCCTGCAGCATGTGGATGTCTCCCCCACATCCACAGTCCTTGGGGCAGGAGCTGGGCCAGAGCTAACCACAACAGAGCCCAGCCTTTCTTTCTTTCTTTCTTTCTTTCTTTCTTTCTTTCTTTATTTTATTTATTTATTTATTTATTTTTATTATTTGTATTATTTTTATTATTTTTATTTTTTTATTTTTTATTTTGTCCAATACACAATGAGGGTTTTAGTGGTTATATCTATATACACATAGTAAAATACATGATGAAGGTTATAGAGGAGATACTCAGTAAAATATATCTAAGAAAGAATAGAAAAGAAGATAGAGGAATAGAACATATCAATGAAAGAATAGAAGAAGAGATATAGGAATAGAAGAAAGGTATAGGAGATATAGGAGAGCAATAGCAAAGGGGACAGAAGGCACTCTAGGGCACTTGTACTCGCTCCTTTGGATAATGAAGATTGGGGTGGGGTATTTTTTGGTATTTAAAAAAAAAAAATCTGCATCATTCCATACATAGATCAATGCATATACAGTGGTACCTCTACTTAAGAACGCCTCTACTTAAGATCTTTTCTAGATAAGAACCCGGTGTTCAAGATTTTTTTGCCTCTACTTAAGAACCATTTTCTACTTAAGGAAAACTTCCCAGGAAATTTGGGAGGGGCACAAAGGCCCGGCCAGTTTCCTGCCATTCCCCCTGGGTTTCTCTCTCTGGCGCAGTGTATGGGAGGCAGCCTCTTTTATTTTTTAAGCTTCAAAGTTTTGGATTTTTTTGGTTCCCCTCAACTCATCTTCCTCCTTCAGCAATGACTGTCCTCCTCCTCTTCTTCCTCCTCCTCCTCCCCCCACCCAAATTCCAAGCTTTTATTTCTTTCCCTAATGGGTTTGCACGCATTATTTGCTTTTACATTGATTCCTATGGGAAAAATTGCTTCTACTTACAAACTTTTCTACTTAAGAACCTGGTCACGGAACGAATTAAGTCCTTAAGTAGAGGAACCAATGTACCTTAAAACATATCAGTAACATACACAATTATACATTTTTTATCCAATCAGCCATAAATCAATATCTTATTTTGCATCTTTTTCATACTATGACGGTTATCCAGAAAGTAAGGTTACAAGGAGGAGGATGGGTAAGAAGGAGAAGGAGAAGGAGAAGAGGAGGAAGAAGAAGAGGAAGAAGAGGAGGAGGAGGAAAAAGAAGGGGTAGTGGGGAGAAGAAGAAGGAGAAGAGGAGGAAGAGGAAGAATAGGAGGAGGAGTAAGAAAAAGAAGGGGGATGAGAAGAAGGAGAAGAGGAGGAGGGAGAAGAAGGGGAGGAAAAAGGGGAAGAAAAAAGAAGAAGATGAGGAGAAGGAAGAAGAAAAAGGAGAAGAAGAGAAGGAAAAGGAAGATGATGAAGAGGAAGATGATAATGATGAAGAGGAAAAGGAGGTGGAGGGAGAAGAAGTAGAAGAAAAAGGAGGATGAGAAGAGGAGGAAGAAGAAGAGGAGGAGGAGGAGGGAGATGATGAAGAGGAAGATGAGGAAGAGGAAGAGGAGGGAGAAGAAGGAGGAGAAGAAAACGACAAAGGAGATGAGGAGGAGGAAGGAGAAGTAGGAGAAAAAGAAGGCAGCCCCTAGGGAAGGCTATTTGGAAAGCGAAGGGCGACCTCTAGTGGGCATTCTGAGACCACAAGGCCAACTTTTCTAAAATAAAATTCTCAAATGGGAAGGGAATGCGGGCAGTCCTCGACTTACGACCGCAACTGAGCCCCAAACATACGTTGCTAAGTGAGACATTTGTGAAGTAAGCTTTGCCCCATTTTAGGACTGTTCTTGCCCAAGTAGTTCAGTGGATCACTGCCGTTGGCCAATCAGTAACCCGGTTAGTGACTGAATCTGGCTTCTTTCCCTACTTGACTTGGCTGGTCGCAAAAGGGGGTCACATGACCCCAAGGTCACTGCAAACTGTCATAAATATGAATCAGTAACAAATCGTGGGGCAATCGCGACTGTGATATAAATACAGTGGCACCTCTACCTACGAACGCCTCTACTTATAAACTTTCCTAGATAAGAGCTGGGTGTTCAAGATTTTTTTTTGCTTCTTCTCAAGAACCATTTTCCACTTACAAACCCGAGCCTCCAAAACTGTAACCGGAAAAGGCGGGGAGAAGCCTCCGTGGGGCCTCTCTAGGAATCTCCTGGGAGGGCACAGGGCCGGAAAAGGCAGGGAAAAGACTCCCTGGGGTCTCTCTAGGAATCTCCTGGGAGGAAACAGGGCCAGAAAAGGCAGGGAAAAGACTCCGTGGGGCCTCTCTAGGAATCTCCTGGGAGGACACAGGGCCGGAAAAGGCAGGGAGAAGCCTCCGTGGGGCCTCTCTAGGAATCTCCTGGGAGGAAACAAGGCCGGAAAAGGCGGGGAGAAGCCTCCGTGGGGCCTCTCTAGAAATCTCCTGGGAGGAAACAAGGCCGGAAAAGGCGGGGAGAAGCCTCCGTGGGGCCTCTCTAGGAATCTCCTGGGAGGGCACAGGGCCGGAAAAGGCAGGGAAAAGACTCCCTGGGGTCTCTCTAGGAATCTCCTGGGAGGAAACAGGGCCAGAAAAGGCAGGGAAAAGACTCCGTGGGGCCTCTCTAGGAATCTCCTGGGAGGACACAGGGCCGGAAAAGGCAGGGAGAAGCGTCCGTGGGGCCTCTCTAGGAATCTCCTGGGAGGAAACAAGGCCGGAAAAGGCGGGGAGAAGCCTCCGTGGGGCCTCTCTAGAAATCTCCTGGGAGGAAACAAGGCCGGAAAAGGCGGGGAGAAGCCTCCGTGGGGCCTCTCTAGGAATCTCCTGGGAGGAAACAGGGCCTCCACCCTCCCTGTGGTTTCCCCAATCGCACACATTATTTGCTTTTACATTGATTCCTATGGGAAAAATTGCTGCTTCTTACAAACCTTTCTACTTAAGAACCAGGTCGCGGAACGAATTAAGTTCGTAAGTAGAGGCACCACTGTACAATGTTAGTAACGTGACCGCAGGGATTCAGCGAGGCTCAGAAATGGTCGCAGGTCACTTTTTTCAGCGCCGTTGTAAATATCACACGGCCACTAAGTGAACTGTCACCAGTCGAGGACCATCTGTCCAAGGAGGCCCCTGTGGTCAAAAAACATCCAGGGGGCAACTGTGACCCTGAGCCTGCTGGCATAACAGGATGTCTTCCCTTAAATAAGCCGTTCGTAAAAAAAAAAAAAAATTAAAAAGTTTGTCGTTAATTCTTGCTTAATCCCATGCACCCCAGCCCCTTTATTATTTTTACAAACGAATCAACAAATGATGAACATATCTACCATGACTTTCTCCTCCTATTTTCCCCATAACAACAACCCTGCGAAGGGAAAGGGGGGGATCAGCCTAAAGTCACCCAATTGGCTTTCATGCTAAAGGCGGGACTAGAACTCACCATCTCCTGGTGATTGGCTCAAAGTCACACAATTACCTTTCATGCCTAAGGCGGGACTAGAATTCACCATCTCCTGGTGATTGACCCAAAGACATCCAATTAGCTTTCATGCCTAAGGCGGGACTAGAACTCACCCTCTCCTGGTGATTGGCCCAAAGTCACTCAATCTGCTTTCATGCCTAAGGCGGGACTAGAACTCAACATCTCCTAGGGATTGGCCCAAAGTCACCCAACTGGCTTTCATGCCTAAGGCGGGACTAGAACTCACCATCCCCTGATGATTGGCTCCAAGTTATGTTTTCCTTTATGTTCGGATAAAAGGAAGAAAGAATAAATCACTCGCTCACTTGCTCATCCATCCATCCATCCATTTGTTCATTCGTTTCTCACTTGATGCATCAGTGACATATGTCCATATGCAACCTTCTGCTTCACTCGGAGTTATGGCCAAATCCCAGGATGTGGAACATGGAATTCTGGAGTTCCTGTTGCTTAGCAACTAGAAAAACCGGTGCGGCAAAGCAGAGGGGAGAATGACGTAGACCCCCGGTTCCCCAGCCACCCGCTCGGCACGATGGGACATGGGTGGCCTTAGTTGTAATGGAGCGGCCTCGGAGAGTCCATGGTCAGTGGCTGGCTTGCTGGTTTACATTCTGACTTTACTGTTTTTATAAATAACTGGTGGACATACCCGCCATTCCTTCCCTGTATGTATTTTCCCCATAATCATAATTTCCCCCATAATATGGAACCCATATCACATCTCAGACATTAACGCCCTTGAAAATGTCCAGAGATACTTCAGCAGAAGAGCCCTTCACTCCTCCACTCGAAACAGAAGACCCTACGAGACTAGACATTCAATCCTGGGCCTAGAAAGTTTAGAACTAAGACGCCTTAAACAAGATCTAATTATTGCCCACAAGATCATATGCTGCAATGTCCTGCCTGTCGGCGACTAGTTCAGCTTCAACCACAACAACACAAGAGCACACAACAGATTTAAACTTAATATTAACCGCTCCAAACTTGACTGTAAAAAATATGACTTCAGTAACCGAGTTGTCGAAGCGTGGAACTCATTACCGGACTCCATAGTGTCATCCCCAAACCCCCAACACTTTACCCTTAGATTATCCACAGTTGACCTCTCCAGATTCCTAAGAGGTCAGTAAGGGGCGAGTACAAGTGCACTAGAGTGCCTTCCGTCCCCTGTCCTATTGCTCTCCTATATCTCCTATTCCTTTCTTCTATTCCTATATCTCTTCTTCTATTCTTTCATTGATATGTTCTATTACTATGCCTTCTTTTTTATTCTTTCTTAGATATATTTTACTATGAGTATATCCTCTATAACCTTCATTATGTATTTTACTATGTGTATACCCACTAAAACCCTCTTTGTGTATTGGACAAAATCAATCAATCAATCAATCAATCAATCAATCAATCATATAAGAACATAAGCAGGGGCCAACTGCATCAGTCAAGATAGGTCTTCTCACAGGGGCTGATGGAGAGATTGTCCCAGTTGGGGTGGAAGGATCAAGTGGGGGACCTCTATATTTTTTTGGGGGGGTGTATAATTTTTTATTACTTTTCCACACTTTACAGAGTTTCAAATTCGCACACCTCAAATTAGAATCCAATACAGTATACAGTAATATCAAATGCCAAATTCTTAATCCAAATTTCCTAATTATTTATCCAATTTATTCTGGTACATATCATTCATCCTGTGCTACCTCCTTTTCAAATCCTATCATCCGGATTTCAGATATTCTCCTTCGCCCTGATTTGAATTCAAAGTGCTATTAGCAATCTCAATTTCTTGTGGCTATTTGCTTTTTATCGATCAAACCTGTGCGGTCGCGCTACAATTGATTTCTTATATTCTTAAACTCATTCTTACTTTTTATCGTAGCTGCCCTTAACAAAAGAAATTTCAAAACTTACTTCTCTTTATATCCCAGGAAGGGAAGAAAGATAACCATTCATATAAAATATTAATCTAATTATAACAATATCAATATACATAGGAGGAAGAGTTGTGTTTTAGAAATTTTTTTAAAAGTATTTCCCATTCGCTTCGTTCCTTTCATTTATTCCATTATGTCTACTTTAACAAGTCATAATCATTATATATCATATTATTGTATTACTTTTCAAGAAAAATATCTTCCATCGAAAATCTCAGAAAATAGTAATATATTTATTTATCATCTATTTATCCTCTCTATCATCTTTCTGTCTAGATCTATCATAATCTCTTTCTCTATCATCTATTTATTTATCTATCTATTGGTTTTCTGTCTATTTACCTATATACATTTTTCTCTCATCTATCTATCTCTCATTTTCTCTATCATCTCTCTGTCTATTTATCATATCTCTCTCTCTATCATCTATCTATTTATCTAGCTGCTCCAAGTCCTCGGAGAGGTGCGGCATACACATCTAATAAATTATTATTATTGTTGTTGTTGTTGTTGTTGCTGTTATTGTTATTATCTATATCATCTTTGTCATCTCTATATATATCATCTATCATTTATAATCTATTTAACATTCTCTTTATCATCTGTCTGTCTGTCTGTCTGTCTGTCTATCTATCTATCTATCATCATCTCTTTCTCTGTGATCTATCTGTCTATCTATTCAATTTCTATAGCTGTCCATCTTCAGTCAGTGACTCTGAGCAGCTGAAATTTAAAAAAAAATTGGAATATCACAATAATAGACAACCACCAAGCTCAGAAAGCACCAAGAACCCCGCAGTTCCTCCTCTCCTTTCTCCTCCTCCTCCTCCTTCCCACACATCTTTCTGGCATTGATGGTGTTCCCTAGTTGGGTCATAAAACGCCTGCATGAAAACTACCATGCTCAGAAAGCATGGAGAACCCTACAGTCTTCTTCTTCTTCCTCCTCCTCCTCCTCCTCCCCACATACTTCACTCCTTTCTGGCGTTGATGGTGTTCCCAAGTTTGGTCATGAAACGTCTACATGAAAAACCACCCAGCTCCGAGAGCACCATAGAAACATAGAAACATAGAAACAGCACCAAGGACCCTACAGCCTTCCTCCTCCTCCTCTTCCTCCTTTCCACACACCTCACTCCTTCCCAGCCCTGATGATGTTCCCTAGTTGGGTCATGAAACGTCTACATGAAAAACCACCCAGCTCCGAGAGCACCAAATATTCATCTCCCCCAAATTCTCCCTCCTACCAAGCCCCCTGCAGCCCATCCTCCCCGGCCGGGCTGCGGAAGATGGGCTAGCAGAGGGAGAAGCGGAGCAGCCCAGCTGACGGCTCCGCTGGGCAACAGCAGGGGAACCGGGAGGAGGCGGAGCTGGCCGGCCACACTTTCGCTTTCCCGGGCGGAGGAGGCGGGTCCGCAGCGGGCGGAACCGGGTCTCCCGTCCCTTTCCCCGAGCGCTTGTGTTTGCAGGAGGCGGAGGAGGAGGCACCATGGCCGGCTTGGAGCTGCTGTACAATTCGGTGGCGCCCGAGCTGAGCTGCGGGCCCGACGCCCTGCTGTGCTTCGTGCATTGGAAGCTCATCACCCGCGACTACCGCTGCCTCGGCACCGGGGACCAGGTAAGCCTTACTACTAGTAGTAGTGTAGTAATATTGTACACTGAGAGCATCTGCACCAAAGACAGATTCCTTGTGTGTGCAATCACACTTGGTCAATCAAGATTTCTGTTCTACTGTAGTAGTAGTAGTAGTAGTAGTAGTAGTAGTAGTAGTAGTAGTAGTAGTAGTAGTAGTAGTAGTTACTAGTAGTAGTAGTAGTTACCACTTTGCAGGCCGAAATCCGTCCGGTGTAGCTGCAGGCCGGGGAAAGAAAAGGGCTTGTTTGCAAGGAGGAGGGCCCGCGGGCGCCGGGTTGCAACTCCTGCCTTTGCAGTCTGGATCTGCGTCTTGGTTTTTTTTTTTTAAATTATTATTTGCAAAAGCGGCCCTTGATCGCTGCGCGGCCCCCTTTTCCTGCTTTCCCTAGGATAGGGGTGTGGAGTTGGATGGGGTGGAAAGTTTGGGGGAAGGAGGGTACGGCGTGCATTGTTTTGGATTGGATTTTCTTTTTCAAAAAATAATGAGAATTTATCTCTTTAATTACTGTATTTATTTATTTCTTTGTTTATTTCATTTATATGCCGCCCAACTCCCTAGGAACTCTGGGCGGCTTACAGTAAAAATCAACACCTAAAAAGACAGTTTAAAACACTGTTTCCCAACCTTGGCAACTTGGAGATATCTGGACTTCAACTCCCAGAACTGGGACTGGGTTAACACTAGTTTAAATGACAGTTTAAAACTCGTTAATAAAATCTTATATATCTTTTGTGGCCATTTCATGCAATTATACAACCGATTTTCTATTTATTAATAAATGCATCCCGTCTACCCGATATCCAGCGTGGTTGCCCCGTGGGCAGCACGAGTTTAATTAATTAATCGAAATAAATTAAATCACTTTCCCAAGACTTAAAAGACTTCATGTGATAAGGTTAAAAAGGAACCAAACTGCATCAGGAACTCAAAAATCGGAGTGGTTGTTTCTCAAGGAGGGGGAGCCTTTAAAAGGACCGGACTTCAGCTTACCAGAATGCATTGCTTGGCTGAGGGACGCTGGGAGTTGAAGTCCATGCCCTAGTGGCCGAGGTTGGAAAGCCAGATTCGAAAAGGTTTTCTATATCTGTGGTGTCTTTAACGTGACTGGACTTCGATTCCCAGAATGCATTGCTGGCGGAGGCAATCTGAGTTGAAGTCCACAGAGTGGCCAGAGCTGATTTGCAGTTGGGAGGCCTATAAATTTAATAAATGAAATTAAGTTTGAAAAGCCCTGATTGGAAGTTTCTCACAGATTGCTGCTTTTAAGATATCTGGACTTTCAACTCTCAGAATTCCCCAGCCAGCAATACTGGCTGGGGAATTCTGGGAGTTGAAGTCCAGATATTTTTAAAATGACAAAGACACAGCTATAGAACCATGGAATATAAAAACTGTCTACATGAAATCTATGTAAACATTGCAAGAAGTTTTACAAACGGCAAATCACCTGAAAGAAAATTTACAAAAAATGTCCTGACAGGTTCTATTTTGAGGGGGGGAGGGGAGAGATTTTCAGGGGCCACCACTAAGCGAGACTTGCCTTGATTTCTTATGGACCAAAACCTTAAGTAATTTTTATCTGCGTGCTATTAATCGTAATACAGCTGGTAGAAACCCTGTGGATCTTCTAGTCCAACCCTATATCCATTTCAGACAAATGACTACCTAGTCTTTTAAAAAGCCTCCGGAAACAACTTCTGGTGGCAAGCAGTTCCACTGGTTAATTGTCCTCATTGTCAGGAAATTTCTCTTTAGTTCCAGGTTGCTCCTCTCCTTGATTAGTTTCCACCCATTGTTTCTTGCCCTGCCTTCAGGGGCTTTGGAGAATAGGTTGACACACACACACCCCGTCTCTTCTTTGTGGCAACCCCTCAAATATTGGAATACCGTTATCATGTCCCCCCCTAATCCTTCATTTCCCTAGACCAGTGTTTTTCAACCAGTGTGCCGCAAGACATGGTCAGGTGTGCCGCAAAGCTCAGAGAGAGAAAGAAAGGAAGAGAGAGAGAAAGAAAGAGAGAGAGAAAGAAAGAGAGAGAAAGAGCAAGAGAGAGAGAAAGAGCAAGAGAGAGAGAAAGAGAACAAGAAAAAGAAAGAAAGAGAAAGAAAGAGAGAGAGCAAGAGAGAAAGAAAGTGAGAGGGAGGGAAGGAGAGAGAGAGAGAAAGACATAGAGGGAGGGAGGGAGAGAGAAAGAGAGCAAAAAAGGAAGGAAGAGAAAGAAAGAGGGATGGAGAGAGAGAGAAAGAAAGATGGAGGGAGAGAAAGATGGAGGGAGAGAGAAATAGAGCGAAAGGGAGGAAGAGAGAGAGGGAGAGATTTTTTTTTGTCCAAAGTTTTTTTAGCAGCCCCCCCCCCCCCCCCCCCCCGCGCTCAATGTGCCCCAGGGTTTTGTAAATGTAAAAAATGTGCCGCGGCTCAAGAAAGGTTGAAAATCACTGCCCTAGACTGCCCAAATCCTGGACCAACCGGTCTTAATATATCATCTATTCTTAATGTAGAAAAAGGAGAGAGTCAACCTAGAAATAAGGAGAATCTTCCTGACAGTGAGAACAATTAACCAGTGGAACTGCTTGCCACCAGCAGCTGTAGTTGCTCCATATCTGGAGGTTTTTCCAAAAGAGACTGGAATTTGTCTGAAACGGTATAGGAACTCCTGGGTCAAGCTGCTGCAGAAGTTTGGGATAAATCAACAGCTTGCCACACTATCTATAGAAGGCCTGACGTTGATGGGAACTTGGGAGGGGGGATTTTCAGGAGGGAACAGGCACAGCCACAAAGCATTCTTTTGAGGGGTTCAAGGCTATCTTATGCCGATCCACCTGGGTGGGAGCAGAAGGAGGACTGGCCATGCTGGCACAATCTCAGTGGGCAACATGAGAAGTTTGTGGGTGGGGAACTGTTCTGTCGGGCTCTCTGGTAGAATCCTCCCGAAAATTCACAGGTACAAATTTCAGACACACACACGTTTGAAAATTCAAAACAATGTTCTTTATAATGAAAATTCACTTAAACTAAGCCCTCTTTTGGTATAGCCAAGAGCACTCGTCTCCAAACAAACTGGTAATTCGTACAAGTCCCTTATCAGTTCTGAGATACTTAGTTTGCAGCTGTGAGGCAATTCACAGTCCTTCTTCTTCCACAAAGTGAAACACACTTTGCTCTGCTTTAGTTTGAAAGCGGGGGGAAAGCAACACACCAAGGTCAAAGTCAGTAAAGCAGTCACGAAACACAACAATCAGATAATCCTCCACAATGGCCAAACCCAGAGGCTGCTCTTTATAGCAGCCTCACTAATGACCACAGCCCCACCCAACCACAGGTGGCCTCATTTTCTTTGATAATAATCTCTCAGTTGTTGTTGCCTACGCATCGCTCTCCGTATGTGAGGCTGTATCATTAACCCTTGTTCTGAATCCAAGGAGGAGCTAGATAATTGATCTCCTTCTGAGCTGTCTGCCACACTCTCCTCCTCCCTGTCACTCATGTCTTCTTGGTCAGAGGAGCCTTCATCAGCAGATTCCACCGGGGGGGGGGGGGGCAAAACAGGCCTGCAGCATTTGGACGTCTCCCCCACATCCGCAGTCCTTGGGGCAGGAGCTGGGGCAGAGCTAACCACAACAGAAACAAGGCAGTGTTTCCCAACCTTGGCAACTTGAAGACATTTGGACTTCAACTCCCACAATTCCCCAGCCAGCGAATGCTGGCTGGGGAATTCTGGGAGTTGAAGTCAAGATGTCTCCAAGTTGCCAAGGTGGGGAAACACTGGAACAAGGGATGTGAACTTTCAACTCAGATTCAGGTTCCCCAGTGTAGGTGCCAGGATGGCTCCGGCGATAAATTGGAACTTTGAGGAGTACTTTTGACTCGGACTCTGATTTAGGTTGGATGTTACCTGCAACCAGGACATTCTGCTTGAGCAGGGATTGGACTAGATGACCTCCAAGGTCTCTTCCAACTCTGTTATTCTACCCTATTTTTAAAAAAAAAATGAGAAGAATTCTGCATCAAGCCAGCCAACGCTTCAAAAATCCCGGTGCTGTGGAAAGTTTGCGGGAACAAAATCAGAATCTTGGAAATCTTGGGGGGCGGGGGGGGGGGGGACTTTTGCAGCAGCATAGGAAAATTAAGGGGACATGGTGAGTGACAGCTTGGAGGAATAACAGAAGCGAGGTGAGTCTGCCCAGACAAGTTTGAGGCTGGCCGGCCGCCCAAAATCAGCAACGCAAACTGTTGGCTACGTTTGTGGGCTTCAAAACAACTCATGCTTTGATTTTAATTTATTTAATTAATTGATTGATTAATTAATTAATTGGATTTGTATGCCGCCCCTCTCTGAGGACTCGGGGCGGCTCACAGCATGTACAAAAACAGAACAATAATATGAATCCAATTAATAATATGTACATTAAAACAACCATTACATTCAATTAAAAGAAAATTTGATTTGATTTTTGATTTTATTGGATTTGTATGCCGCCCCTCTCCGTAGACTCGGGGCGGCTAACAACAGTAGTAAACAGCATATGACAATCCAATATAAACAGTTAAAAACCCCTATTGTAAAACCAACATACATACAAACATACCATGCATAAAATTGTAAAGGTCTAGGGGGAAAGAATATCTCAGTTCCCCTATGCCTGGTGGCAGAGGTGGGTTTTAAGAAGCTTATGAAAGACAAGGAGGGTGGGAGCAATTCTAATCTCTGGGGGGAGTTGGTTCAAGAGGGTTGGGGCCGCCACAGAGAAGGCTCTTCCCCTGGGTCCCGCCAAGCGACATTGTTTGGTTGACGGGACCCGGAGAAGACCCACTCTGTGGGACCTAACTGGTCGCTGGGATTCGTGCAGCAGAAGGCGGTCCCTGAGATAACCTGGTCTGGTGCCATGAATAGGTCACACTATACTATACTTATTATATTATGTTTATTATACTCTATTAGGTTATGTTATATATATTGTATATTATATTACATTACATTATATGTATGCCGGGGAGGGGTGGCATACAAATCTAATTGATAAATAAATATTACATTACATTACCACCCCTCCGAGGACTCGAGCCCCAATGACCCCAAAATCATCATCATCCCCTTCCTCTCCTCCTCCTCCTCTTCCCCTTTTCCTTGTGCTCCACTCCACCAACTCCACTCCCTTCTAGCACTGATGGTGTTTCCTAGCTGGGTCATGAGACGTCCGCAAGAAACAATCAAGCTCCAAGACACACACACACCCCAAACACCCCCTCACTTTAACTGTACCCTCTCTGCCTGGGTTCTTCCCACAGGCCGCCGCCAATGAAAGGAAATCGGAAATGCTTCCGGCAGGCTGGAACGCAGACAAGGAGCTCTACACCCTACGCTACCGACTGAAGGACGATTCGCACGACCTGCTGGTGAAGGCCATTTTGATGGACAACAGCATCATTCTCAACGTCATGGTGAGGCCATTTTTGGAAGCTGCTGATTTGGCCTCCTCTAAAAGGAGAAGAAAACTTTGTATTTACCGTATTTTTCGGTGTATAAGACACACCTTTCTCCTCCCTAAAAGAGGCTGATAATTAGGGTGCATCTTATACTTTTTTCCAACCCTAACTATCTGCTAACGATCTTCCCAGCTCTTACCTTGCGGGCTCTTTCATTGTTACTCTCTGCAAACAATGTTTTCCAATCCCTAAGTATTTGCAGGGTTTGTTTCATTACTCTAACTTGCTCTGAGTAAGTTTCTTTCAAGCCCTAACCAGGTGCTAACGATATTCCCAGCTTTTACCAGCTTGCAAGCTCTTTCATTGTTACTCTCTGTGAAGAATGTATTCCAAACCCTGTCTTTATAGGGGGATTTTTTCATTGCTTTACTAGCTCCAGATGTTTCTTTCCAGCCCTAACCAGATGCTGTTAATGTACCCAGCTCTTACCTGCTTGCAGGCTCTTTCATTGTTATTCTCTGCGAAGAATGTTTTCCAAGCCCTAAGTATTTGCAGGGTTTGTTTCATTACTCTAAACTTGCTCTGAGTAAGTTTCTTTAGAGCCCTAACCAGGTGCTAATGATGTTCCCAGCTTTCACCCACTTGCAAGCTCTTTCATTGTTACTCTCTGTGAAGAATGTATTCCAAACCCTGTCTTTATAGGGGGATTTTTTCATTGCTTCACTTGCTCCAAATATTTCTTTCCAGCTCTAACTAGATGCTATTAATGTACCCAAGCTCTTTCATTGCTACTCTCTGCGAAGAATGTTTTCCAAGCCTTAAGTCTTCTCAGGGCTTTTTCCATTGCTCTGTTTCCTCCAACTGTTTCTTTCCAGGTGCTAATGATGTTCCCAACTCTTACTGGCTTGCAAGCTCTTTCAATTGTTACTCTCTGCAAAGAATGTTTTCCAAACCCTAAGTCTTTGCAGGGTTTTTTCCATTGCTCTACTTGCTCTAAATGTTTCTTCCAGGTGCTAATGATGTTCCCGCCTCTTACCGCTTGCAAGCTCTTTCATTGTTACTCTCTCAGAATAAAGTTTTTTTAAGCCCTTAACCAGGGGATAAAACAATGTGCTGAAGCTGACCAGACTAAGGACACTAGCCAGATGAATATCTGGTAAGCAGATTCTTTTCCCTATTTTCCTCCCCCAAAACTAAGGTGTGTCTTATACTCCGATGTGTCTTATACTCTTGAAAAATACGGTAATTCTTTTCCCATAGGATGGAGATGTAAACCCAGAGTAGCCAAAGTCTTATGCACTTTGTCATTGGCTGCGATTAAAAGCTTTGGTCTCTTTTGAACCCAGAGCAGAAGCCGGAAGGAGGAGAGTCATAGATCTGGGGGTACTCCCCTACCAGGTCACCCCATTGTTCTCTCAAAGCCCAGCAAACATTTTGGGTTCGAGAGACACTGGCTTCTCGGCCCAGTCTGCTTAAACCTTGACAACTTTAAAAATAATAAATTTTTAAAATCACCCAACGGGCAAACCGGAAGTTCAGAAAAAACGGACTTCCGGTTTGCCCGTTGTGCTGTTTTTCACACAGCTCTCCTGAACCCTCCGGAGGGCAAAAAAGAGCACAACGGGCAAACCGGAAGTCTGTTTTTCCAAACAACCGGTTTGGCTGTTTTTTCACCATCCCAGGCTTCAGGGAGGCCTGTGTGCGTGCATGTGGATGGGGGGAGGGATTATGCGACTGCGCAGGGGTGTGTGCGCATGCGTGGGAGGGAGGGAAGAGATGTGGGCACATGCAGACACCCCCACATCCCCTTTTGGCAAGTGAACCAAAAAGAGGTTCTCCATCACTGCCCTAGAGCAGGGGTAGTCAAAGTTGGCTCTTCCATGACATGTGGACTTCAACTCCCAGAATTCCTCAGCTAGCATGATTGGCTCAGGAATTCTGGGAGTTGAAGTCCAGAAGACACAGAAGAGCCAACTTTGCTTACCCCTGCCCTAGATAATTTCGGACAAATGGTTATCCAATCTCTTCTTAACAACTTGAAGAACAATTAATCCGTGGAACTGCTTGCCTCCAGAAGTGGTGAATGCTCAATAGAAACATAGAAGACTGACGGCATAAAAATATCTCATGATCCATCTAGTCTGCCCTTATACTATTTCCTGTATTTTATCTTACGATGGATCTATGTTTATCACAGGCATGTTTGAATTCAGTTACTGTGGATTTATCTACCACGTCTGCTGGAAGTTGGTTCCAAGCATCTACTACTCTTTCAGTCAAATAATATTTTCTCACGTTGCTTTTGATCTTTCCCCCAACTAACTTCAGATTGTGTCCCCTTGTTCTTGTGTTCACTTTCCTATTAAAAACACTTCCCTTCTCGACCTTATTTAACTCTTTAACATATTTAAATGTTTCGATCATGTCCCCCCTTTTCCTTCTCTCCTCCAGACTATACAGATTGAGTTCATTAAATCTTTCCTGATACGTTTTATGCTTAAGACCTTCCACCATTTTTGTAGCCCCTCTTTGGACCCGTTCAATCGTATCAATATCTTTTTGGAGGGGAGGTCTCCAGGGTTTCCTACCTGAAGGTTTCCTTCTTGAGTAGGGGGTTGGACTAGAAGACCTCCAAGGTCCCTTCCGACACTGTTATTCTGTCCTTCATCCAACAAACCTCTTCAGTTCTTTTGAATGAGGAGCAAGACATTTTCAAAGAAAAAGGAAACCAGAGAAAGATTTATTTATTTATTTATTCGATTTGATGTGATTTGATCTGATTTGATTTGATTTGATTTGTATGCCGCCCCTCTCCAAAGACTCGGGGCGGCTCACAACAATAATAAAAACAATATTATAGTAGAACAAATCTAATATTAAAAAACATATAAAACCCTATCATTATTTAAAAATCCAAACAGCACATTCATACCAAACATAAAACAAAGTAAAAAAAAAAGCCTGGGGGAAAGATGTCTCAACTCCCCCATGCCTGGCGGTATAAGTGAGTCTTGAGTAGTTTACGAAAGACAGGGAGGGTGGGGGCAGTTCTATTCTCCGGGGGGAGTTGGTTCCAGAGGGCCGGGGCCGCCACAGAGAAGGCTCTTCCCCTGGGGCCCACCAAACGACATTGTGGGATTTTATCAGTTGCTGGGAAGATGTTTGGGAGAAGCACTTTTAGGGCATCATACGGAGGGGCTGGCGTTAAGCTTCATCCTTCACTGTTGTTTCCGCCTTTTCTCCCTCCAGGATCCAAAAACGCAGAAAGTGGCAGATCTGACCTTGAATGTGACCGACTTTGTTGACCCAGAACATCTGGCAGATTTTGATAAGTAATTGACCTTCATACCACATATTAAGGATATGTGCTCTAAAAAGTGTTGGGTTGCCATAAAACGGGAGGCCATTTACACACCTGTGCATGGGTTGCTGGGATCTGCATAGTGTAAGCCTTCCATTTATTAATTTTTACCTAGTAATCAATACCCAACCTTTGGTTATTTTTATACCTTCCTCCTCCTATTTTCCCTGCAACCACAACCTGGTGAGGTGGGTTGGGCTTAGAGACCGGATAACTGGCCCAACTCACCCAGCCACCTTTCATGCCTAAAGTGGGACTAGAACTCCCAGTGTCCTGGTGATTGGCCCACAGTCACCCAGCCAGCTTTCATGGGTAAAGCGGGACTAGAACTCCCAGATTCCTTATGTTCAATCCAAAGTCACCCAGCTGCCCTTCATGCCTAAGGCGGGAACTAGAACTCACCATCTCCTGGTGATTGGCCCAATGTCACCCAGCTGTCTTTCATATAAGGTGGGACTAGAACTCCCAGTCTCCTGGTGATTGGCCCAAAGTCACCCAGCTGTCTTTCATATAAGGTGGGACTAGAACTCCCAGTCTCCTGGTGATTGGCCCAATGTCACCCAGCTGTCTTTCATATAAGGTGGGACTAGAACTCACCATCTCCTGGTGATTGGCCCAATGTCACCCAGCTGTCTTTCATATAAGGTGGGACTAGAACTCCCAGTCTCCTGGTGATTGGCCCAAAGTCACCCAGCCAGCTTTCATGGGTAAAGCGGGACTAGAACTCCCAGATTCCTTATGTTCAATCCAAAGTCACCCAGCTGCCCTTCATGCCTAAGGCGGGAACTAGAACTCACCATCTCCTGGTGATTGGCCCAATGTCACCCAGCTGTCTTTCATATAAGGTGGGACTAGAACTCCCAGTCTCCTGGTGATTGGCCCAAAGTCACCCAGCCAGCTTTCATGGGTAAAGCGGGACTAGAACTCCCAGATTCCTTATGTTCAATCCAAAGTCACCCAGCTGCCCTTCATGCCTAAGGCGGGAACTAGAACTCACCATCTCCTGGTGATTGGCCCAATGTCACCCAGCTGTCTTTCATATAAGGTGGGACTAGAACTCCCAGTCTCCTGGTGATTGGCCCAAAGTCACCCAGCCAGCTTTCATGGCTAACGCGGGACTAGAACTCCCAGACTCCTTATGTTCAATCCAAAGTCACCCAGCTGCCCTTCATGCCTAAGGTGGGACTAGAACTCCCAGTCTCCTGGTGATTGGTCCAATGTCACCCAGCTGTCTTTCATATAAGGTGGGACTAGAACTCCCAGTCTCCTGGTGATTGGTCCAATGTCACCCAGCTGTCTTTCATATAAGGTGGGACTAGAACTTCCAGTCTCCTGGTGATTGGCCCAAAGTCACCCAGCCGGCTTTCATGGCTAAAGCAAGACTAGAACTCCTAGACTCCTTATGTTCAATCCATAGTCACCCAACTGCCCTTCATGCCTAAGGCGGGACTAGAACTCCCAGCCTCCTGGTGATTGGCCCAAAGTCACCCAGCTGGATTTCATGTTTATGTCAGGACTAGAACTCTCTGTCAACCGCAATTGTTTATCTTTCATTTTCAGTTTTGAGGAAAATTATGGACTGTGCAGAAATGAACAGATTGACTTTGAAAATGAAAGATAAACAAAACCACGTGCGTCCATTGACTCCTCTTTTTTTCCTTGCCCCCCTTTTTTACAGGGTTTACCGGAACGTGGAGGAGTTACAGGCCCAGATCGTCCATCACATCATCTCCCCGTTTGAAACCTCCAAGCGGCCGACCATCGCCAAGGAGGAGGAGCCGAAACGGGACCGGAACCCTTCTCCACCCAATCCCCCCGAGCATGACCCGCTCTGGATCCCACCTCGGCACCCTCACGGCAGCCGGCAGCCCAACTGGTGAGTTCCTTGGACCTCACTGAGGACTAGAATGGTGGGACGCACACTAAAGGGCCCCAGGAGAGGCCCCGTTTCGCCTCTTCTGGGGATTCCATAAGATCCATTGTCAGATACTATAATGAAAACGAGTTCTCTTTCAGGCCTGATCCGCTCGATCCGTTCAATATCGGCAGGCAAGATCTGGATCCTTTGGCGTAAGTCGATCCCTCATTTCGAGGGTTGGTCTTTTTAATTTAATTTATAAGCTGCCCAACTCCAATTGGATTCTGGGTGGCGTACAACATTTTAAAACATTTTAACAAGGTTCCAGGTTCCTTAGAGGTCAGTAAGGGGCGTGGATAAGTGCACCAGTGTGCCTTCCGTCCCCTGTCCAATTGTCTCTCCTTATCTCATTTATCTTTTCTTCCTTTCAAATATGTTCACCTATACTTTTATATCTTTTCTTCTATTCTTTTCTTTACTTATATTATTACATATCTTTCTCTTCAATGTGTATTATGTATTGGACAAAATAAATAAATAAAAATAAATAAATAAAATAAACAATTCACCCAGTTGTTTCTCAAAGTTAGTGACTTTGATGAGGAGTGTACTCAGAGTGCCCCAGGTATGGTAGAAACATCCTTGGGCAGATGTTGTACCACCTGGTTGCTTGTCCAGATCTGCAGTTTTTAATTTTACTTATTAGATTTTTCATATCTCACCTTTATTGCTTCATGGATAACACGAGATGGTGAACGTAGCAATAGCATTTAGACTTCTGGTGCTTTTGCAGCCCTCTCTAAGCGGTTGACAGAATCAGCCTCTTGCCCCCAACAATCTGGGTCCTCATTTGACCCCCCTCGGAAGGATGGAAGGCTGAGTCAACCTTGAGCCATTGGTGAGATTTGAACTGCTGAACTATTATTATTTTTTTATTATTATTATTATTTATTAGATTTGTATGCCGCCCCTCTCCATAGACTCAGGGCGGCTCACAACATTAACAAAGACAATGTAAGAACAAATCTAATAATTTAAAAAACACTAAAAAACCCTTTATTAAAAGCAACCATACACACAAACATACCATGTATAAACTGTATAGGCCCGGGGGAGATGTCTCAGTTCGCCCATGCCTGATGGCAGAGATGGATCTTAAGAACTTTATGAAAGGCAAGGAGGGTGGGGGCAGTTCTGATCTCTGGGGGGAGCTGGTTCCAGAGGGTCGGGGCCGCCACAGAGTAGGACCCGGAGAAGGCCAACTCTGTGGGACCTAACCAGTCGCTGGGATTCGTGCGGCAGAAGGTGGTTCCGGAGATATTCTGGTCCGATGCCATGAAGGGCTTTATAGGTCATAACCAACACTTTGAATTGTGACCGGAAATTGATCGGCAACCAATGCAGACTGCGGAGTGTTGGTGTAACATGGGCATACCTAGGGAAGCCCATGATTGCTCTCGCAGCTGCATTCTGCACGATCTGAAGTTTCCGAACACTCTTCAAAGGTAGCACCATGTAGAGAGCATTACAGTAGTCGAGCCTTGAGGTGATGAGGGCATGAGTGACTGTGAGCAATGAGTCCCAGTCCAGTTAGGGCCGCAACTGGTGCACCAGGCGAACCTGGGCAAACGCCCCCCTCGCCACAGCTGAAAGATGTTTCTCTAATGTGAGCTGCGGATCGAGGAGGACGTCCAAGTTGCAGACCCTCTCTGAGGGGGTCAATAACTCCCCCCCCCCCAGGGTTATGGACGGACAGATGGAATTGTCCTTGGGAGGCAAAACCCACAGCCACTCCGTCTTATCAGGGTTGAGTTTGAGTCTGTTGACACCCATCCAGACCCCAACAGCCTCCAGCCCTCTCTAAGCAGTTTACAGAATCAGCCTCTTGCCCCCAACAATCTGGGTCCTCATTTGATCCACCTCGGATGGATGGAAAGCTGAGTCAACCTTGAGCCAGTGGTGAGATTTGAACTGCTGAACTACAGCTAGCAGTTAGCTGAAGGAGCCTCTGATGCTGCATTGTGCCACCCTTGCTCTTGAGGTGACCTAATATTCTTTCTTTGTCCTATTTTCCCCACAACAACAACCTTGTAAAGTGGGTTGGGCTGAGAGAGAACAATTGCCCCAAAGACAAGTCTAGAACTCCCCATCTCCCAGTGATTGGCCTAAAGTCACCCAGCTGAGTTTTCTTGCATAAGGTGGAACTAGAACTCTCAGACTCCTGGTGATTGGCCCAAAGTCACCCAGCTGGCTTTCATGTCTAAGGCAGGACTATAACTCCCAGTCTCCCGGTGATTGGCCCAAAGTCGCCCAGCCAGCTTTTCTGTGTAAGAGTGAACTAGAACTCACTACCTCCTGGTTTCTAACCTGGCACATTCGCCCAGTAGAGCAGACTTAACTCTAGTTCGCCCTTGATTCTCTCCCTCAGGGGCCGAGGTGGAGGAATGATCTTTGATCCGCTTCGATCCGGATTTCGGAGTCCCATCCTGGACCCTTCTTCTGGGCTCCCTAGCAGACTCCCCCCTGGCTCCGTTCCTCCAGGGGCCAGATTCGACCCGTTTGGACCCCCAGGGGCAAGCCGGCCTGGGTAGGTATTGCAGAAATTATATCGCCTTCAATGGCTGAAAAAATTGAAATTTCAAAATGTGTTCCTTCTATATTTGGTGTTTTTTTTACAACAATATTGTTTTATTATAAACAAACTTAAAAGAAACATTTTAAAAATATTGTGTGGCAGTCCGGTTTCTTATTTTCTATAGTGATACTGAAAGAGTAGTAGATGCTTTGAACAAACTACCAGCAAATGTGGTTGGTAAATCCACAGTAACTGAATTTAAACATGCCTGGGATAAACATAGATCCATCCTAAGATAAAATACCGGAAATACTATAAGGGCAGACTAGATGGACCAGGAGGTCTTTTTCTGCTGTCAATGTTTCTATGTGATATTTCTATATTACCATCATTTAATATTTCTAATACTGTATACATTGATAAAATTGAACGGGTCCAAAGACGGGCTACAAAAATTGTGGAAGGTCCTAAGCCTAAAACTTATCAGGAAAGTCTGTCTAGTCTGGAGGACAGAAGGAAAAGGGGGGACATGATCGAAACATTTAAATAGGTTAAAGGGTTAAATAAGGTTCAGGAGGGGAGTATTTTTCATAGGAAAGTGAACCCAAAAACAAGGGGACACAGTCTGAGGTTAGTTGGGGGAAAGATCAGAAGCAATGTAAGAAAATATGATTTTACTGAAAGAGTAGTAGATGCTTGGAACAAACTTCCAGCAGACGTGGTTGGTCAATCCACAGTCACTGAATTTAAACATGCCTGGGATAAACATAGATCCATCCTAAGATAAAGTACAGGAAATAGTACAAGGGCAGACTAGATGGACCATGATGTCTTTTTCTGCCGTCAGTCTTCTATGTTTTTATGTATATTTTATTTTACATAGGTCTTACTTCTGTATCCCTTTTATTCCTATATTCAACCAATCCTCTTTTCCTTTCTTTCCCTATTATTTAGGGAAATATTTCCCTATTATTTAAGTTAGTTGACAATTTAATTGGTTGTCCTTATTTTGTTTTTTGTTTTTCCAACCAAGAGTAAAATTTATTCCAACTTTGATAGTATCCCGACATATCTTTATCTTTTCTTTCCATTGTTAATTTAACCATTTCTGCACAGATCATAATTTTTTTCTAATAATTCATTTTCAGTGGGTGTGTTTTCATTTTCCCAATGTTGTGCAAAAATTAATTTCACATGGTTGTTATGTGCAGAATTAAGTACATTGTACATTGAACAATATGGTACATTGTTCAACAGTAGTAACTGAGAGAGGGATCTTGGAGTCCTAGTGGACAACCATTTAAATAGGAGCCAGCCGTGTGCAGCAGCTGCCAAAAAAGCCAACACAGTTCTATGCTGCATTAACAGAGGGAGAGAATCAAGATCACGTGAAGGGTTAATAATTCCACTTTATAAGGCCTTGCTAAGGCCACACTTGGAATATGGCATTCAGTTCTGGTCACCAGGATGTAAAAAAGATTTTGAGATTCTAGAAAAAGTGCAGAGAAGAGCAACAAAGATGATTAGGAGACTAGAGACTAAAACATATGAAGAACGGTTGCAGGAACTGGGCAGGGCTGGTTTAATGAGAAGAAGGACCAGGGGAGACATGATAGCAGCCTTCCAGTATCTCAGGGGTTGCCACAAAGAAGAGGGAGTCAACTTATTCTCCAAGGAATCTGAGAGTAGAACAAGAAGCAATGGGTGGAAACTAAACAAGGAGAGAAGCAACTTAGAACTAAGGAGAAATTTATTAACAGTTCGAACAAATATTCAGTGGAACAGCTTGCCTCCAGAAGTTGTGTTTGCTTCAACACTGGAAGTTTTTAAGATGTTGGATAACCATTTGTCTGAAGTGATGTAGGGTTTCCTGCCTAAGCAGGGGTTTGGACTAGAAGACCTCCAAGGTCCCTTCCAACTCTATTAGGGGAAGGTTTGGTGGGGAAGGTTTGCCTATTTGCCGATGACTCTAAAGTGTGCAATAGGGTTGATATTCCTGGAGGGGTCTGTCATATGGTAAATGATTTAGCTTTACTAGATAAATGATCAAAGCAATGGAAACTGCAGTTTAATGTTTCCAAATGTAAAATAATGCACTTGGGAAAAAGGAATCCTCAATCTGAGTATTGCATTGGCAGTTCTGTGTTAGCAAAAACTTCAGAAGAGAAGGATTTAGGGGTCATTTCTGACAGTCTCAAAATGGGTGAACAGTGCAATCAGGCGGTAGGGAAAGCAAATAGGATGCTTGGCTGCATAGCTAGAGGTATAACAAGCAGGAAGAGGGAGATTGTGATCCCCTTATATAGAGCGCTGGTGAGACCCCATTTGGAATACTGTGTTCAGTTCTGGAGACCTCACCTACAAAAAGATATTGACAAAATTGAACGGGTCCAAAGACGGGCTACAAGAATGGTGGAAGGTCTTAAGCATAAAACGTATCAGGAAAGACTTCATGAACTCAATCTGTAGAGTCTGGAGGACAGAAGGAAAAGGGGGGACATGATCGAAACATTTAAATATGTTAAAGGGTTAAATAAGGTTCAGGAGGGAAGTGTTTTTAATAGGAAAGTGAACACAAGAACAAGGGGACACAATCTGAAGTTAGTTGGGGGAAAGATCAAAAGCAACGTGAGAAAATATCATTTTACTGCAAGAGTAGTAGATCCTTGGAACAAACTTCCAGCAGACGTGGTTGGTAAATCCACAGTAACTGAATTTAAACATGCCTGGGATAAACATATATCCATTGTAAGATAAAATACAGGAAATAGTAGATGGACCATGAGGTCTTTTTCTGCCGTCAGACTTCTATGTTTCTATTATTCTATTCTATTCTATTCGCCACAAGGGTGCCACAGTTTAATCTTAGCCTTGGTTTAATTTTGATGGATTCTGTTAGTTTTGCGGCTTAGCATGTTTTAACTCAGCTCATCCAGATGGCCTGAGATTAGCTGCATAACTGAGTTAAGCATCTTACGTAAAAACAACGGCGGGATTTTATTCTGGGATTATGTCTGTATCCGACAGCATTTCCCTCTTGCCCTCATCAACCATCTCTGTGCTAAACCATCAATTAAAAAATCCCCAAACTTCCTTAAACTGAAAACATAAATATTGCAATAAATTCCCAAAGACCCAAAACATTTTAACCATATCAGTCAAACGCCTTGTCCCAATTTGGAGAGCCAAAAACTTTAGAAAATATTTAAAAACTTTTAAAAAGAAGCCAAGAGGTTAAAAGCGAAGCAAAATGAGATCATAAAAGTAAAATGTTTTATTTATTTCCTTTCTTTATCCAATTTTTAGCTGCCCATCTAACAAGATAAATAAAACGAGCCAAAAATAATAATAATCCTAAAAATAAGCAAAATGAAAAATATTTTGAAGGCCAAAAGTACATATTTCTTATGAGTCTTCGGAGAGGGGCAGCATACAAATCTAATAAATAATAATAATAATAATTATTATTATTATTATTATTATTATTATTATTATTATTATTATTATTATTATTATTAACTGATTTAACCAGAGCCAGTTGCCGAGATGATTCCTTTAGAAATCAAATAAATAAATATAAGTACGGTATATGTATATGTGTGCATGTATGTATGTATATATGTATGTATGTAACTATTTTTATTATTATTAATATTATTAATATTATTAATATTATTATTATTTATTAGATTTGTATGCCACCCCCCTCCGAAGACTCGGAGTGACTCACAACAGCAAAACAGTACAAATCCAATGATTAAAAGCAATTTAAAACCCTTAATATAAAAAACAGTCATACATCTCAGACAAACCATACATAAAACAGAAACGGCCCAGGGGAATCAATTTCCCCATGCCTGACAGCAGAGGTGGGTTTTAAGGAGTTTGCGAAAGACAAGGAGGGTGGGGGTAATCCTAATCTCCGGGGGAGTTGATTCCAGAGGGTTGAGGCCACCACAGAGTAGGCTCTTCCCCCTGGGTCCCGCCAGACGACATTGTTTCGTCGACGGGACCCAGAGAAGGCCGACTCTGTGAGACCTAACTGGTCACTGGGATTCGTGCGGCAGAAGGCGGTCCTGATAATGAAAAGGAAGGAAGACTACTATAGATCTGTTTCGGGCTTATTTGCTTTCATCAGGTAGCCATACCCTTACTGGGATTTGAACCTGGGGCCTCTGCCTTGCAAGGCAGAGAATTTAGCCTTTAGGCTATAGACTTGTTTCCTGTATAGAAACATAGAAGACTGACGGCAGAAAAAGACCTCATGGTCCATCTAGTCTGCCCTTATACTATTTCCTGTATTTTACCTTAGGATGGATATATGTTTATCCCAGGCATGTTTAAATTCAGTTACTGTGGATTTATCTACCACGTCTGCTGGAAGTTTGTTCCAAGGATCTACTACTCTTTCAGTAAAATAATATTTTCTCATGTTGCTTTTGATCTTTCCCCCAACTAACTTCAGATTGTGTCCCCTTGTTCTTGTGTTCACTTTCCTATTAAAAACACTTCCCTCTTGGACCTTGTACTAGGGAAGGGTTATGTGTGATATTTTTTTTTAATCGAGTCACCCTGGTATATTATAAGAGCATCACTGCTTCCTTTTTGCCTCGGCACCACTGGGGCCATATTCCAAGGCAGATAAATTTTTTATAGCCGACAACTATAATCTCCTAGATCCGCAGCTGACTTTGCACCATCATATTTCGGCTGGGGGGGGGGGGGGTATTTTGCCCCATGTGCACCAGTTGTGGCCCTATTTGGTCCTAATGGGATATTTACAGGACCACCTCCTCACTCATACCTTGCTGTCGCCAGTAAGGGTCCACAGAGTCGGATTTCTCCAGGTCCCATCCTCCAAACAATGTTGGTTCGCAGGGCCTCGGGGAAAAGCCTTTTCTGTGGTGGCCCCAGCCCTCTGGAAACAACTGCCCCCAGAGAGTCGCATTATCTCCTCCTTACCGGTTTTCCAGAAAACTGTTAAAACTTGGTTTTTCCGGCAGGCCTAGAATTAAGATTAGTTGTTAGTGAGTATGGTTTTTTTATTATATAGAGTGTCCCCAAAAAATGTATACACATTTTAAATAATTATAAACTTTATAAAGGGCAGACTAGATGGACCATAAGGTCTTTTTCTGCCGTCAGACTTATATGTTTCTATGTGTTTATTATAATCTTATTATTTCAAAAACGTAAAAATATTTACAAGTATCATTTTATTGCTTTTTATTATTTTATTGCTTTTTATTTGTTTTCGAAAGTTAGTCTGGCTGTCATTATTGTGTTCAGGGATTTAATCTGCAAAATAGGCACAAACAGTTGAACTATTGGCTATTTACAATTATTTAAAATCAGTTCAAAGGCAGTGAAAAAAACAATAAAATGATACTTGTAAATATTTTTACATTTTTGAAATAATAAAATTATACTAAATACCAAGTTTACAATTATTTAAAATGTGTATACATTTTTGGGGGGGACACCCTGTATATGTGACTTCAGTGGTGTTTTACCTCCGGAACCGCCTGCTACCACACGAATCCCAGCGACCGATAAGGTCCCACAGAGTTGGCCTTCGCCGGGTCCCGTCGACTAAACAATGTCGTTTAGAGGGCCCCAGGGGAAGAGCCTTCTCTGGGGCGGCCCCGGCCCTCTGGAACCAACTCCCCCCGGAGATTAGAACTGCCCCCAACCTCCCTGTCTTTCGTAAATTACTCAAGACTCATTTATACCGCCAGGCATGGGGGAACTGAGATAGCTCTTCCCCCTAGGCCATTACAAGTTATGCATGGTATGTTTGTGTGTATGTTTGGTTTTATAATAGGGGTTTTTAGTTGTTTTTATTATTGGATTGTACATGTTGTGTTTATTATTGTTGTTAGCCGCCCCGAGTCTGCGGAGAGGGGCGGCATACAAATCCAATAAATTATTATTAAATTATTATTATTATTATTATTATTATTATTATTATTATTATTATTATTATTTTTAGTTGTATTGTATTTATAATCGTTGTTAGCTGCTCAGAGTCCGTTTTGGAGTGAGCGGCATATAAATACAGTCAATCAATCAATAAATAAATAAATTTGTGAATTTTAGATTAGCTTCTTTAGTTTAATTAATTGGATTTAGCTATTGCATTTCATTGCTTCCTCTATATGTTGTAGGCCGCCCCGAGTCCTCGGAGAGGGGCGGCCTATAAATCCAATTAATAAATAGATAAATAAATTCTCCATTCCTCTTCCAGGCCTAATCCCGATCACCTTCGCCCTCCGGACTACGACGATATGTTCATGTGACAACCGCCAAGATTCCACATCTCTTTCCTGCTGGACTGACGTCTGACCTCTTATCCAGATGTGGGGCAGAGTTGGTTTATACCCCGCTGCGATTTTCTGTCCCTGGTCGCCTGTTTTGGTCCCCCCTCCTATAAAAAGCCGAAGAGAAAAGGGCACAATTCCTTTTTGCTTTCAGCCTCTGCCCTTTTTCTCTTCCTCCCTTCCCCTTGTTTCACATCCGCTCCATCTGGGACGCAAATTTGTTCGCTGTTGGTTTTTTCTCCGAGATCGGCGGTGTTTTAAAAAATCTAGAACTCTTTTCAAAAGCTGAAGTTGAAGGTTCCGTCTGTAATCCGGGCGGTTAACCTGGTTTTAATCTCAAACCCAGTTTGTAATGAAATGTGGTCAGAGCTACAGAAGGGTACATCGGCCGCCAGCTTCCTCCTCGTCCCTCGTTTTTGTCAGATCCTTCCAATTTCTCGCGGAAATAATGATACTGGGAATTTTGCTCCATGCCGCCCCAAACTTCCGTGGCGATGTGATCCATCCAACTGGCCACCCCTTTTCCTCATTTCCACCCCCTTTTAATTTTCCTTTCCTTCTTGCCACAACTTCATATGTGGAAAAACTGAAACGAGAACTTGGAGGTTCTGCAGAAAGACCAAGGAAATTTAACAACTAATTTGGACCAAGACTTGCCCACTGCCGGCTTTCGGGCGCTGAAGCTTGTCCAAACAGCTTTTTTAAATGTCTAAGCCTACCCCCCAACATCTTCAAACAGAACACAACCACACTTGTCTACATCCCCAAAGCTGGCTCCATTGAACTGGTGACACTGCCACCTCGGTGCCAAATTCTACCTGAATAAGTTTCCCGTCGCTTCACCAGTGTCTCCATTACAGGTTGCAATTAGTTGTTGCCTTAATTTAAAAAAAAAAAACCACAATAAAATGAACGAACCTCGGCCTGCAGTCTTTCAAAACAGATTTATTTATGAAGTTTTATTTGTTGTCTGTTGTTCTGTCCGGCCCGGTTAATGAACAATAATTAAGCCCCAAGGAAGAGTCGGAAGCAAAGTCATTATATATAGTTGTCTATTTACCGAGGGGGGTAAAATGAGGACCCGGATTGTGGGGGCAATAGGCTGGCTCTGTTAAAAAGTGCTATTGCTAACATGTTGTGAGCCGCTCTGAGTCTAAGGAGAAGGGCGGCATTAAAATTGAATAAATAAAAAATATTTACAAAGACAGGGTGTCCAGCAAACCTGGAAAACAGGGAAATTGGAATTATCAGGGAAATCAGCGATTCAGGAATTAACAGGGAATTCATGAAAAAAATGGAATAAATCGGGGGGGAACCAAGGGGAAAATCATGTAAAAAAAAAAAAACCTGGATCGCGCTGCCTGGCAGAGTCCAGCAAAAATGAGCAGAACTGTGGCAACAACTTGCTTCCTCAGCTACCGATATTTCTCCACGGCTTAGCCACTTGGTATGACATCTACGACCGTGCCTTAACTAGATCGCAAGTTATAGGGAAATATCAGGGAATTTCAAAATGCTTTCCCCCCTGGACACCCTAAAAGAAACGTGCTGGAAACAGCAAAATGTGCTGGTATTCTCAACCCTACACAGGAAGAAACCCGAATATGCCAAGACCTTCATAACTGTACCCGTGAAAATCTATGAAAACAAATATACATATACATACATACATACATACGCTTTTTCTGTTGGCCCCAGGATCAAATCCCAGTAAGGGTATGGCTAGCTGATGAGGCTAGAATAAGGCCCAAATAGTGCTATCCTAGTCCCCCTTAATTTTAAAAATTCAGCAAAAACATGTCACACACAGATATGTATATGTGTGTATGTATGTATAATTATTGTTATTATTTATTAGATTTGTATGCCGCCCCTCTGTAGACTCCAGAGATCGGATGGGTCTAATTGCTAGCTCTCTGCTTTACAATGCAGAAGCTTCCCAGATCGAATCCCAGTAAAAGAATGGGTGTGGCCAGCTGATGAGGCCTAATAAGGCCGAAATAGATCTATCCTGGTCTCCCTTAATTTTAAAAAATTCCAGCTATAAACATTTAACACATACAAAATATAGTTTGTCGGCTATAAATATATTACTGCCTTGCAGTGGCCCTAGGCTGGGCCTATAGGCAAAAAAAAAAAGGAGCTGTGACGTTCCTTAAAAATATACCAGGGTCATCCGACATAAGAAAAAAAAAATATATATATATATATATATATATATATATATATATATATATATATATATATATGTCACATGTTTTTTTGCTGAATTTGGAAATTAAGGGAGACTAGGATAGATCTATTTCGGCCTTATTTTGGCCTCATCAGCTAGCCATACCCTCACTGGGACTTGAACCTGCAATTAATTAACCACTAGGCTACAGTATCCAATCTGCACCAGGGAAGGGTTACATATTTTTGTGTCGAATCACCCTGATGTATTGAAGGACCATCACAGCTCCTTTTTTGCATATATACACACACACACACACGTATGTGTGTGTGTGTGTGTATATATATATATGTTTTTTCTATTGGATCAAATCCCAGTAAGGGTATGGCTAGCTGATGAGGCCAGAACAAGGCCGAAATAGTGCTATCCTAGTCTCCCTTAATTTTAAAAATTCAGCAAAAACGTAATATATATATATGTTTTTTTCTGTTGGAAGCAAAAATATGTGATACATACATACATACATTGGGCCGAGAGGCAAATAAGGAGCTGTGATGTTCCTTCAATACACCAGGGTGATTCAACACAAAATATGTAACCCTTCCCTGGTGCAGAGCTGAAGGGATTGGATACTGTAGCCTAGAGGATAATTCTCTGCCTTACAAGGCAAAGGTTGCAGGTTCAAGTCTCAGTGGGTATGGCTAGCTGATGAGGCCAAAATAAGGCCGAAATAGATCTAGTCTCCCTTAATTTTTAAATTCAGCAAAAAAACATGACGTGTGTGTGTGTGTGTATATATATATATATATATTCTGTTGGATCACCCTGGTATATTGAAGGAACGTCACAACTCCTTTTTGCCTCTATATAATCTATCCATCCATCTGTCTCTCTCTCCCTCTCTCCCTATCCATATATCTATCATCTCCCCCCTTTCTCTATCTATCTACCTGTATTTATCTATTGGATTTATATGCCACCCCTCTATGCAGACTCCAAGGACTCCCCCCCCCCCAGATTGGGGACGGCTTCTCTTGTCCGTGAAGAGGTCACCTTTTTATTTTTCGCCACGTCTGCACCGGTTCCATTTTTAAAACTGCCTGCTGACACATTCCCCACTGCTCTGACCGCCTGCTGGTCAGCATTAAAGTTTCATGGGCTCACAGTACC